>NC_056738.1:385734934-385805993 GCF_019279795.1 Protopterus annectens
TTCCTTGTTTTATTAGAATGTTGTCCCCATCCCTGGGGAAGTTGCTGTTGCCATTAATAACAATCCTGGTCCAGTTTTTGTCTGTCCAAAAGAAGCAGAAAACTAAACATGTATCTACTCCTCAAATGTCCTTAGGAATAGTTTACTGGGTCTGGCACAGGGTTTAATTCAGGTTATTGACCTTCTTGTAAAGTAGTTTCTGGTAAAAGAAAGAAGGTTAAATTCTTTCTTGAAAAGATTTAAGATTCTGAATCTAGACAGGAGGACGAGGAGACAAATACAGGGTTTTCTCAGATTTCTAATTCAGACTCAGAGGAGAGCTCAGTTTCTGATTCTCCCTGTTGGGAGTTCTTTTTCTCTTAGACAATTTCTAGAATATATCGGTGTTTTCAATGAGAGAACACTGAGTTTTTCACTCCCTAAGAAAATACTGAGTTGTTACAGAAGGAATTTCTAGAAACTGCACCCTTTCCTCCAGTTATATCAGCTTTGGAGGAACAGCCTGAAATTTTCCTGACATTTGGCTAGCTGTCCCTAAAAAGTCAGAATGTATAAAGCTCCTCTGTCTTTTAAGTTTTTATATACTCTTCCCAAATCTGATCTAGCAGCTATAGCTTTACTTAGTCCTGCTGCTGCTAAACAGTTGATTCCAATCCTACTATTTCTGATAAGGAACTGAAGACTATTTATAAGTATGGGGAAAAAGTATATGCTTCTGCAAGTTTGATTTTTCAGAATTTTGAGTTGTCAGGCTTGTATGTTAAGGTTTGCTCTGATGAGCTGTGCAGGTATGAGGAATGGATCGTCTGCAGTTTCTTTTTGTGAGATAAAAGTATGCTTTAAATAATTTCATTTCTTCTATTGTTAAAATCAATGCTTATTGTATACGTTGTATGTATTATTGTGTTGATACTTCAAAGTATATGGCCAGTGGTACTGTTTTGAGGAGGTTTTGCATGACTGTATTCTCAGAACCTCCCAGATTATGGTAAAAATGAAACTTTAATCCTTGAGAGAGAGATTTAAATGTTGGTCCCTTGTCCTGCAGAGGTGATCAGAAGGTGTGGTGAAATGGGTAAGCTGATACAGAAAATCTTTAAGATTTTTCAGCCCTACTTTTTCAAAATTTTCCAACGGAATCTCTAACTCCTCGTCAAGTTTTGGTAAGGAACAAATAAACAGTCTCAACAAACTGCAGGTAAACAGACAAAGGGAATTCCAGTGGGAATTCTAGAAACTCCCAAAAACAAGGGCAGTCAGAAAGATTAGTTACTGTAAGAGACTGTCTTCCCTCATCCCAAACTGGCAGCTTTGTTTTTTGTTGCAAAAAGGATGAATCTTCACTTTTCCTTTGACAACAGATAGCTTCAGCAAAATGGGTTATGAAGATCATTCATCAAGGTTACAGATGGCAAAGGGTGGAAATTCTTCCAGACTAGACTTCTTCCCACCTGTTCATGTTGTCCCAGGGTGTGATGGAATGAGTTATCCCTTACCAAGTGGGAAAGGGTTTTTATTCAAGGATGTTTTGTGCCAAAGAAAGAAAATGTTTGGAGACCAGTTCTGGATCTTTCTTTCCTAAGCCTGTTTGTGATATTGCCCAGATTCAAAACAATATCACTTCAAAACCTGTTATCTCTTTCTCATTCAAGTTTCCTCTAACACAAGATTTAAAAGACATTTATCAAAGTCACATTCATCTATCCTTACTGTAGTATCATCAATTACACTATTCAAAGAAAGTCTCAAAAATATTTTAAATCACACCGGTTATGTCCTTGCTCTTATCCTGACTAGGATCATCTCTACAACTCAAGAACTTTACCACAATTGTATTATGTATTCTAATTGTGCTAATTTCTGATTTTATAATTTAACCTACTATCTTATTGTCCCATGCTATTATAGTGCTCATTTCTGGTTTAATGATTGTATAAACAGTGTGTTTAATGTATTGTCTATATCACTTTTTTGTGTTTGTTTGTGGAACTTTTCTCCCTGGCCTCTGCTGAAAATGGACATGTATCCAGTTGGACTATCCCAGTCAACAAATGTAAAATAAGTAAAATAAAAATAAATCTAGACTTCTGGAATTTCTTAAGGTTTTATTTGTCTGGATCACATTATCTGAGCTCTGCCTTACCCTTACCAAGAGTGATCACAAAGTGTCTAGTTTCAGTTATAGCTCACTACAAGCTAGAAAGTATCCACATTTTTCCATATTTTAATGACTTGCTTATCTTTGCAAAGTTATTTCCAAAGTGTCAGAAATCTCTCTCTCCCTCTCAGGTACGAGATCTCATAAATAAGCTGGGATTCCAAGAGAACAGTGAAAAGTTTTCTTGAGTCCTCACAGGACTGTGTTTATGGGATGTCAGCTAGACACCACAGTTCAAACAACTTTTCATCCACTAAAAAAAAATAGATCAATATGTATTTCTAGGGGTTTCCACTCAGGCTTTAGTCACTGCTAGGAGATACCTCAAGGTTTTAATTCTCATGACTTCTATGATTCTCATGATATCCCTGGCAAGATTCCACATGAGAAAGATACAATGGTATCTCAAATCTCTTTAGTCCCAGCACCAACACCCCTTGTCTTTTCTGATCCTGATGCTGGGGTTTGTCAGAAGAGAAATCACTTGGTTTTGATAACAGATATCCTTAAATCTAGGTCTGCCCTTCTTCTATGTTACAAAGCAGTCAGTCACCACATATGCCTCAGACATTGCTTGTGGAACAGTTTCAGGGATAAAAGTGAAAGGTGTGTGGGGCACCAAGGACAGATGCAAGCACTTAAATATAAAAGAAATGCTTGCCTGATCAAGGCTGTCAATTCTCTGAATCATTTTTGGTCCCTGGCACCTCTTCAAGTTGTTACAGACTATCACAGTTATGTGGTACATCAACAAGCAAGGGGGACCAGGTAATACCCCTTCTGCAGAACAGCCATGTTAACTTGGGATATAGCTTCACAGCCAGCACAGTTTCACTGTATAGTCATCCCCCATTGCATCAGAACAAACTGTTTTGGCAGACAATGTGAACAGGACTACAGCAGACCCTCACAAAAGAAAGCATTCAGGGGTTCTTCCAAGATTAGATCCGTCTGTGGGGAATTCCTCATACAGACCTCTTTGCCTCTTGTCTGAACAATCAACTGGCAAGGTTCTGCTCCAAGATTCCATGCAAGAAGGCTTGCAAGACAGATGCCATTTCTTTTCCTTGGACAGGAATGTTCCTGTATGCTTTTTTACCCTTTCTACTAATGTCCAACATACTTCTGAAGATTCAGAAGGAAACCTCCAAGACCATTGTAGTGACTCCCTTCTAGTCCAAGAAACCTTGGTTATCCTTTCTTTTTCAAATGGCCAATGGCAATTACCACAAGCTTCCTCACTGATTGGATCTGCTCATACTCGAACAGGGGTATTTGATGCACCCTAACTCCAATCAACCTGACTGCTTGGATGATAGGGTCTTAATTCTTGTCAAGCACCAGTTTACTAAGGACATGCAGCAGATACTAAAGGAGGCAAGAATGCTTTCTACCAGAAAGTCATATATTAGTAAATGGAAAAGGTTTTCTAGTTTGCAACAACTTAACCAGCACCTATCTGGACTACTTGTTTTTTGGGTTTACAATATTTGTGTGAGTTACTATCCTATGGCCTTTTTTATTCCTCTATCAGGGTTCATTTATCAGCCATTACAGCATGTCTAACCATGAAGCCTCCTTTTTCAATGCCATCTCATGTCAAAATATTTTTAAAAGGGATTTTGCATAAGAGGCCTCAAGTAAAACCAGTGGCCCCTCCTTGGGATCTTTATTTTGTATTATAGAAGCTAACAGTTGTTCCATTTGAACCAGCTAATCTGGCTGACTTGAGACACTTAATAGAGAAAAGTTTTGCTGCTTGCTCTGACCTTTGTAAAAAGGGTATCTAAGTTGCAAATGCTTATGTTGAGTCAACCCTATCTTATTTTCCACAGAGACAGAGTTTCTTTGAAAACTAATCCTTTTATGTCTAAATTCGCATCAGCTTGCTTTAAGCCAAGCTATCCATCTCCCCATTTTCTTTCCTGAACCCCAAAATGATGGAGAAAGGATACTCCATACCTTGTCTGTCCACAGAAAATGCAGGTACTATGTTGACAACTAAATCTTCAGATTGATTTCTTGTGAAGGCAAGAAGGGACAACCTGTGTCAAAACAGACTATTTCCAAATGGTCATCTAAGGCTATTATCTTTTGCTGTTCTCACCACAACAAAACTACTCTAGGTAGGGTCAAGGCTCACTCAAACAGGATCTTGGCTTCATCTATGGCTTTTTGGAAAGGGTCAGATTCTTTAAGTATTCTAGAAGCTGCAACTTGGTCCTTTGTATATGCTTTTACAAAGCATTATAAGCTTATTTCCTTCTCTAGCTTTATTTCAGGCTTTGCAAGGACCATTCTCCAGGAGCTCCTGGACTATTTTCCTTCCACCTCCCAAATGTGTTAAGCTAGGGAAGTCTACCCATGTATCTAAGGCTACTGCAGCAGTGATCAATATGATGAACATAGTACAGTTGTGTAAGTAAACATACCCTGTCAATTTTTAAATAATCACTGCTGCTGTAGCCATTTCCTCCCTTCCTCCCCCTTGTTTTTTGGTGTTGTGTTTATGCCAGGGTGTGCTTATTTATTTATTTTTTCTTCCTAACATTGTCCTTTCAGGGATCAGACCCCCCCATCTGTTGGCAGGAAAGGTCTGAAGGGCCTGACACCCAAACCTGTCTTGTAGTCGGCTCACCTTTTGCTACCTGACAGTCTGAGAGTGTGGAATGTACCCTAAAGCTGTGGAAGCTGGCTAGCTGTTATATCATTGGCAGGATATAACCCATATAACTAAGGCTGCTGCAGCAGTGATTATTTGAGCATCCACTGTTATGGTAAGTTGACTTACACAGCTGCACTTTCTTAACCATTTCCTTTCACTGTACTATTTTTACTGCTACCCATAGTTAACAAAGGCCCCTCTGTAATATGACACTATTACACTTCATTTTTCCATTGTTAATTGTAATAAGGCAAACTTTCCCAGTGTTTTACAAATATGTTCATGAATAAACACAAGACAGTAGAGTTGCAGTTTTTAAGCGGCCACTGCCATTCATTTTGTTACATCTAGTTTAGTAAACCCAAAACACCATCACTGAGGTCATGTCATAAGTGTGCCGTGTGGTAGATACATTTGTGGCTTCCAGACTTAAATTTTATTTATTTAACATTTGTTTAGCAGGAAAGACTGACTGGGACAGAGCCCATTTTCAGCAAAGGCCTGGGGAGAAATGCTGGAGATGCATGCCATTGGACAACTGATGCACTGCAATGTCACCAACACCCACCCTGAAGGATGCCAGGAAGCTGCTAATGAATCTCTGCCAGGCCTTTCCACTGTCTACCACCTGTCTGTTATTCTTTGTATCATCTCAACTTGAGCTTTCACCAACAAATTCAAGATGTTCACCAACATGTTTATTACTTTGAATAGTGATCTTGACTTATGTCTTCTGTCATTGAGTATCACTATGTTAGGGACATTGCAGATGCAGTGTCCATTCTCAGCATCCAAAGAACTCCATCCCATTGCATACCTCTATGACTGTACCATCTGACTTGTATCATTTCTTATTTTATGTCCAGAGGTTTCCTGCATGTAGTTGACCCATCTATACTGCCCAGTACATTTGTAAATGGTCACATACCACAACACCAGTTGAAATTTATCCCAACACTGCCACACACAGAAAATATACATACAGGGCACTGATGTGAGCTCACTGTTAAAAATTAGTCTATTTCATTGTAGAAACAAAGCTATTCAACAACACTTGGCATTATATATGTGTTACTGCTTTGGTTTTGTGTGCAGGTTTGCTAAAAATTGCTTAATGACCATTATTGTAAGATTGGTGTGCAGATGTGACCAAACACCTTGTTTACAAACATGCACCTTGACACATCCACTTTATTAATGGGGTTTCTGAAAACACTTTACTTTTTTTTTTAATGACAAAGAAATCCAAATTACAAACACTGACTGGGTCAGTCATGCAGTATCCAATATGCTTAATTCATATTGTATTCCATAGGTCTAAATATTTCTGAATGCAGTTTCTGGATTACAGCTACGTTTCAAATTTTTCTAGAGCATTAACTAGTCATGTAAATAAAAATAGAAAAGAAAGGGAGAAGAAAAATGACATAAATAAATGAGTAAATAGATTTTCAAAATGCTATACGATTATCAAACCTTCCTTAAGTCTGTTTTGTTAGGTATTATTTTTTGTTACTATGATATATAGTGCAACCATCAAGGAGCAGTTGCAGCTTAAAATTTAGTGCATTGTAAAGCCATTTATATAAAGTAATGTTCATCCACTTTTATAGATTTTTTCCATCTGTTTATCCAGTGTAAATAAAAAACAAGTAAAGTGAAGAATTAACATATGTAAATTTCCATAATGGCCAAGTCACCCTTAGTAGGGATGTTTAAATAACTGATCCTTATAAGCTGTGGAAATACCACAGACTAATGGAATTTATATATCTAATAAATGGTGGATATTAGGACTCTGTGACTATGTATTATCTTGCTGTACTGCATCCCCTGTCTCTTTCTTTTTTTTTCCCTCTCTTTCAAAAACAAATCAGATTTAACTAGGTCAGAAACAGAAAAAAAATACAAATAAAAATCAGTTCATATTGCAAATAATTTGCTAGGACTGAGTTATTTCAATGTTTAATTTAAGAAAAGTGTACTATGGACAGTTATCTTAACCAAAACTTCATCCAGTTTATATGTATTAGAGATAATAAGCACACAGTCCACAATGCTTTCTCTCTCTCTTAGACTTTAGGATTATTCATAAGTAATCCTATATAAGATAGCATAGCAAGTATATTTAATATTCTCATTATATTTGAAATTTCAGTAAATGCCCATGCAATTCTTAATCTAGGAAAATTCACAAATGTGACATCCCTTGTTTAAGAATATAAATGTATATGTATAGGCAAACGAACATGTAGACAGGGTAATAAAGTAACAGACACATATATTAGTAGACCTTAAATGTATTAAGTTGTACAAGAGCAAACTTTTTTGAACAAAGAATTGCACAAAGTTATTAAAATATCTTTATTAACACAAATATTAATTTGAGAAGTTAGTGTTGGTATAAGTTTGTGCTTATATAATACTTTAGTATTTTCTTTAATATTTTCTGAATATGTAGGAAGCCATTTTTATTTAGGAGATCAGTTCCAAAGGAAAAAAAAAATTAATGGGAGTAGTATTCTAATAGCTTTTTGTAATATCTTGAGAATAAGAGACATTGAAGAGGAAATGACCTTATAAAATAAATGTACTATCCACACAACCCCCCGGATTTACTAATCTTCCATGTAAGACTAGATTAGTCTTGCACGGAAGCACCAGGGTAAGAGTTTGACGACAGTGCGCCATGCATATTAATGAGGGTGCACTGCCTCAACTCCAAAGCTTACAGAGAATGGGGACGAGTTTAGGGGGCATGTGGGGCTGCCGAGCAGTCCAAATATCCATGCCCCTACAATGAAGAAATGCCACAACTTCACATTTAAATGAGCGAGTCTGCTCACGTGTACAATGTAACACTACACTCTCCCATATGTTCAACAACTAACAGAATAAAAAATAAAAAGAATAATTTTTTTTCTTCCGATATAGCTGCCTGTAGTTGTGCGGGTTTGCCCATTGCTTAGCTACAGTTACAGCAGTTTAGACATCAGAAGAGGATAATAAGAAAAATATATGCAAATTAAGCAACATAGCGATAGCGCAGTGGTTAGAGCTTTCGCACAAAGAGGAGGCATTCCCGGTTTGAGTCCCACTAGTGCATGCTCCATTTTCTGTGTGCAATCTGTATACAAAAACATTTCCTGACATTTTTTTATGTATAAGTTTTGTAAAAAGCATTGAAATGTTAAATTTAGTAGTGCATGAATTATATATACGAAGGTGAAATGTTTATGCATTCTGAGGCATGAGTACCTTATTTTAAGCAATATAAAGCACTGCTAACCACATTTTACCAGTATTGAGCATATTTAAATACATTTGCGCGTAGCTGCGCTATGCTAAGGAGGAGTAACACAGGTTCACCGCACGTTACTGCTGATTACCTTCACGCAACTCCGCGCTAACCAGCGCAACATCGGGTAAAGTCGGGTAAACACGCTCACACCTGCTTTACTGTTCCTTAACCAGTCAGTTCTGCCCAGCAGGAAAATAAAAAGCAGTGACAGGGCTCAAACTCAGGATACTGTGCACTATAGTCACAGTAGTTAGCCACTAAGCCATGATAGCATTTGACAAACATGCACTTTCAACAGAGACATATCTATCAAAGGGATTTTAAACATTGCCAACATCAGCTAAGCAGGCGTGCCCACAGCTGAGCTTATCCAAAACTGGCCAATCACAAATAAGTGCGGGAAATGAGGCATATTTAATCTCCACTGGTGGGAATACTTGTTATAACTGGTTGTAGCTTCCTTCTGCAGTCAGCATGGCTGGTGTAGGTGAAGGCACTCAGTTTAGAGCACAATGCTGGGGCATCCAGGAGTCCAAAATTATGGTTTGGCTCCTCATCCACAAACATGACGAAAGACTCCTGCAGGGCCAGTACCAGGGTACCCGATATAAAATGGAGGCCTAGAACAGTCTTGCCCGTTATCTCACCAGTGCCACTGGTGTTCCTCTGACTGGTGACCAGGTCAGGCACCATTATTCTGACCTGAAGCGGCGTAGAGGTGATGAACTGGACCTGTGGATCCAGGAATCCCTTACAATGCCTAATGCCCCAGTACTGAGTAAGTAGCCATTGTGTTAAGTAGTTAAGAATTGCCATGCTTGTCTATACTATGGATAGGTATGTCTCAATATAACTGCACTTACTTCACAGCTGCAGGTGACCGGGCTATGAACCTGCAAGCCCATGAAGATAGGCTGCAAAGACTGCATCATGAGGCAGGTTAGTAATTATTCTGCATGTACTGTTATATAAAATAAGTGAGAGAGCCTTCAAAAAGTCTTTTAACCCAATAAAGGTGTAATAATCCTTTAATAAATGTATGATTCATGGAGTGCGTCTGTGTCATTTTCTTTGATATGTTGTACTGTTGCATTCTACAAATAGTAGTGTTATATTAAGCGGTGTCAACCCACACTTGGATAGGCCCATATAATGTGGATGAAGGGAGTGCCAGTAGCTTGTATGCATATTTACAGCCCTCAACTGTTGGTTCATGCCCAGCATGTACAGGTTAATCTGGCACATGAGTAGCTTGGTATTGTGTTCCCCAGAAATGTCAGTGTGCTGCCAGAAATGTAGGGAGCTGTCAACATACAACTGATACTTTCACCTGAACATATGTAGATAATTATATGAAAGTAGAGCTGTCAGTGTACCATCTTAGCAGTAGTGTGTGTGTGAGCAATTCTCAAAATATGTTGCAGTAACATCTGCATCTTGGACAGTTTGTATGTAAGGTACAGCTCATGTATATAATGATCTAGCAAAATCCAGTTGCACAATATAAGGACATTGGGTAGCGTAATAATGCATGTAAGGGACATATAACTGCAGTTAATAGGAATGTAGTGAAAACTGGAAGGATATATAAGTTGTTAATTGAGCTATCTTTTTCCACCCTACTGTATGTGCATAAAAAATGCAATTCCACGCCTCAATCGGTATGTCTAATCTCAAAACATTTGTTGGGACATATGTCCTATTGGTTTATAAATATTTGCATTTATTTCTATGCATGTGCCCTGTTAAAAGACCACAATATTGGTGGCCTGTTGCCATCAATTAAACCTGCGTGCTGTTGTAATGTCCACTATTGTTATATATATGCATATGTTATGCTTGCTTTTCAACTGTTGAAAATCTGGTGTGTTGGGTTAATGGTAATACTTGTGCGTGCTGTTATAACTAATTGGGAATGCTGTTGACTGTTACTAACCCATATCTTTATTAAACTCTCCAAAACATAGTTCGTATGGGAAGGCCGGTCCCAGCAAACCCACCTGTCCCACCTCAGCTGGCCATGGCACCTGGCACCAGCAGATCCGGTGCCAAGCCTGGGACCTCCTCCTCCATTGGCCCTGTGCCACCTTCAGGTGGAAGCACTGCAGGGGATGGGGCTCAGCCCCCCCCATGCAAGCGTGGGTGGAGAGGCACCTATCACCCTTCGTAGGGTCTGGGCTGTGGTGCATAGAGAGATTAAACGTTCTGTTGTAGAACCTCTATGCCAGTTTGAGGCCCAAGTGGCGCAACTCACAGGTCAGCTTGCCCCTTCTACACAGCCTCCTTCTGGGCCGTGAAGGTGCAGTGGTGACTGCCCATGGATGGGGACCTCAGTCCCACTGTTTCTATCTGGGGGCTCATGGGCTTACGATTTCCAAACATCCCTCCCCGTCAAAGGTGTTCACCTATCACATGTATCATATACCGCCCCTGTATGCGTCTTGTCTGTTTACCTCCCCAACCTACCTCCCCAAATATATCTACTTCCCCTATCCCACATTCCATTCTCACCTGAAAAAAAAAGGGCAATCTGTTCCCAAAAAAAAATGACGCCCCATACATAGCTGCCCATTTTGCACACATGTCCACTGGACACATGAAATGTTATTTAATTGGCATTACAACATACTTTGTTGTCCTCACCCCTCTCGCAGTGGTTGAAGGGTTCATATCTACCGCCAAATTTATTACATATGCACAGATGTTGGTGTTGAAGAAATGAGCAGCTATGGACCTTCCCTACACCCGTCCTGCACATCCCAAGCTATTTTCCATACTGTCTTTCCTTCTTTGTGCCCTTTTTTCACCACTTTCCTATCTCCCCATTTTTCTTTTCTTTCAAAGAAATTGGCGCGGAGGTGAGCGGGAGTAAGCACTATTAAGCAGTAGTGAGCGGGTTTGCGCGGGTTTACGCTTGTTTGCTCTTGGCTAAGCAATGCAAGGCATTGCGCAAACCCATGCAAACCCACTTACAACTGCTTAAAAGTGCCTTAGTCACTCTGTATGTGAGGGCTCTTGTTCTGCTCAGGAACAAAATAAAACACCTCTGTAAGTCTCGAACCCCGGACCTTGCATACACTACACAACACGAAGTACCACTAAGCCACAGTAGATATACATTAAGTTGGTGCTTAAATAATTATATCATGCATCAGAATGAGTGAATGTAAAGGAAAATTAGGAATACCATACCACAAAACCTGTTCTGTGGATGTTGACCAACAATTGTTGTGGGATTACATTACATGACTGTGATAAGAGAAACAGCCATTCTAGCAGTAAATAATGTTACACCATCACCTTACAACCCCACACAGTATCACAGCAGGACAAACACTGGCATATCTGTTTAGGGCAGAGAGGCAGAAACACAGAGGCATATTAGCCTTTCTGCTGTTACACACTGTGCAAATAGCTTTGGAAGGAGTTTTGGAAACATACCCTTATATAGGAATAAAACATTGAAATAAAAATGGATGTAGCCATGTACTGGTAGCAACCAACTCTAAGAATGCCATTGCTCTACTGGTGAAAAGACCTGTGTTGTGCACAGACAAAAAATAACAGGCTATTCTCTGGCTATCATGTGGATAGGTCCACAGTTGGGAGTTACACAGACAGACTACATTCCTTGATAAAGTAACATGTACACAGCAACCCTGTAAGTCCAGGAAGATAAAATGCACACAATACTACTTACGCTCTCTGTACTTCTGCAACCCTACCCAAATGTAAAATTTACCTGTGTGTGCAGGGTCTACCAAGGATGTAGGTAAGCATACTCACTGTACTGAAATGAGTCCAGTTTTCTGAGCAGCTCGTGCTAATGTCAACACTAAAAAAGCACAAAATGTTTAGAACTGTGTAAATTAATATTCACAGTATAGCAGTTCACAAACAATTCTTGTGCCAAAGGAATACATCTCTATAACTAGCTTTGTATGGCAGTTAATTGCAACAGTTGAAAAGAAAGTACATCTTTCCATGTATCTTGGGGTAGCATTTTGAGGGGTGAGTACATTTTTACACTGACAAGTGGGTACTGGAATCAGCAACATTAGGTCTGAGTACAAAATTTAAATCTCTGGTTACATACCTGGCTTCTGATATAAGAACTATTCCAACCTTCTGTCTTAAACAATGATGTCCATACCAAACAAGGATGATCTCCATCTTGGAAAGCTGAAAGGGCCACACCTACATGAGTCAGCAATTTATAGTATTGGGTAAATATGACAGTGATTACTTAAATTACTACACAGCAGGCTGCATGCAATTCGCAAATGGTGGGCACTAATTGGTGCAGAGGCCATCACATGCTCATGTGCAATTCCTACAAAAGCAGGCTGCAATCTATGCCAACAGAGTCAATCACTCTATTGCAGAGACTGACAGAGAGAGAGAGAGAGAGAAAAGGAAAAAGAAATATTACCAAATTATACAAAGGAAAGCTATGTGACACATATGTATTTACTGGCATGTAGTAGATATTATTGAAGAATAGTCTACATAATGTGAAACATTCATATGTGGCAGCAGTACTTCTTTTTGCACAGATGTTCTGTTTAACTACTGCTATGGATAATACTGTGTGTACCTGTGAGCAGTGGGACATACCTGTGAAATGTGTAGCTCAGCATTAAATGTCAAAGATCTGATCCATGTTATCTATGTTCTGTACAGTAGTGTGGCCAATGGCTGTTGGGGGATTAGTGCTTGACATTATATAAACATGGGTGTGACAGAACAACACACGCATGATAGTCATATTAAAGTGTAGCTTAGCATTGGCAAGTGCTGTAGCAGTCTATTATGCTTATCTAACATCTGTTGCCATATATAACCCCTAATGTTAGTCTGTATTCATATGTGACACCTGTTTGTGTTGCAGCAAGGCCCAACAGTTCAGATGTGAGGTTCAGGGACTTACAACAGTGTGGACCATGTGGGTGTATGCCACAGACATACTCAGAAATATATATGTATGTAAGCATAGAGCAGGGGACATATTGCAACTGTTTGCGAAGGGGGATATATATATGTTGGTGAAGGTTAGTATGCGCATATTTGTATGTAGGTTTTAGTGTGTGACAAACAAGACAGCATACAGTGCTGGTATACGACATGTGTTGGTTAAACACTGTGTGTGGTTCATTCAATTTGCAATGCTGAAGCCAGTGAGGCCTACTAAAGCTATCTGGGCTGTGAACACCTTCAATGCATTTATCCCAAGACTGTGCGATGTTATTACATCACCATACACCTTACATCCTTTGTATAATTGATATTCTCACTATGAAAGGTGAATTGTATATGTGCCTATATATATATATATATATATATATATATATATATATATATATATATATATCTGTATATGTAGACAAATGGATGTGTAAATGTATATATATATATATATATATATATATATATATATATGCACACACACACACACACACACACACACACAAATATATATATATATATATAGATATACTCATACACACCTACATCTACTTGTTGCAATAGATTCTCTGTACTGTTGACTGACTGTGATGGTCAATATGTTTGTGAATATGTCAAAGATATGTATCTTTGGGATAGCTTACTGGGAAACTGTTTATTTTATGGTATTCTGGGTCCTTGCTTTGATCCTAGAAAAAGCTGTGTATTCTGTTGCTAGGCAGAACACATGCTATTGCATACAGTGTGATTAAGTCCCTTGGTTTTAACTAGGGTGTGTCATTGGAGGCTAAAGCACTACATCTATGATTGTTGATTGGTACCGATCTTGAAAGCAAATCCTGTCTGTACTGTAGTACTAATTGAAGCTCTGGGCCTGTACAGCAAAGTATGGTGTATGTCCACATTGCTTGCATCTACTGTTTTTTGTGGTCCCTGTAGTCATCACAGATTACATTTCTCAAGATTAAGGTTGTGTAAGTACTGACACACAGTACTGTATAGTACACACTGAAAGCTTTTCTGGGTTGTCATATCTTTGTGTCCTGTAATTATGTCTGACGTGTGTGTGGGTATGTCTGCAACATGTCCTTTGACATATGTGTGGTAATACATATAACTGTGTATCTAGCAACATTCATAGTGTACTACAGCAGTATGTGACCTATATTCCCAATTGTGCACATATTTTGGCCACTGGTTTGGCATTAACAAGTTGTGTGGTATAATTTTAATACATTTACTGGACCTTACACTGATTGTGATGGATGATATATTTCTTTACACATCAGCTTGATGTATATCTGCTGTGGCTAGGTGGTGCATCGTGTTGCATGCAGTGTGCCAGGTACTCTTTTATAGCATTATATAGTGATTTTATTTTGTTGCTGTGCAGAACATGGTTCATTGGATAGAGAGCGAGCAAGGCACTTTCAAGCAGTTGTGGGGTGAGCAGTGATAAGTGGCAGTTACAGTGTTTCACTCTCGGTTAGCTTATAGGTTGCTAAACTTTCATAAGCTGTGCTTACCCTTCTGAAAACCCACTTGCAACTGCTGAAATGTGCCTTATTCTGTCTGTAGCCCCTGACCTTTGTTTTGGCTAGTAACAAAATGAAAAGCATTTACTAGGAAAAAACCCACAACCATTCACATCACAGCATAAGTGATTTGCCACTAAGCCATCTCAGATATACATATCATTTATGTAATCACAAACATAACATCCAGTACAATCATACAACACTACAGAAAATGTACTCCAACATTTAGATGTATGTGTGTGAGTAATTATTGTAATCTGTGCTCAGGTACAACATATTGTATTATGTATGTAAGTATATATATATATATATATATATATATATATATATATATATATATATATATATATATATATATATATATATATATATGTATATGTGTATATATATATATAAAAATATATATAATATGTATGTATATATATATAAATATATATATATATATATATGTATATATATATATATATATATATATATATATATGTATATGGCAGTTCAGTGATATCTACACTGTATAATGTTAAATGTGCCATATGACTTGCTCAGACATATTTTTGTATTTATGTCTTCCAGGGATCATGGCCCACCACAGGAACCCAACCTACAGTAGGGCTGAAGATGATATTATCACTAGCTTTATGATTCAGCACTACCATTTACTGTTTTCACAAACCAGCCATGACCAGCAGGAGCGTATTGCAATGTGGCAAGATCTTGTCCACAGGGTCAATGAGGTAGGCCTGCATAACCACACATATGAGCAGGTACACCACCACTGCAGAGATCTTCTCCAACATGTCTGTCAGCGTGCTGCTGCTGTGCGCACGGAACAGCTTGCAACAGGGGGTAGTGTTAGCATCCACCCCCCCTCACCAGAGTGGAGGAGCTGCTCATGAGCCTGGTAGCACCTGCCCAACAATAACAGCAGCAGACATACACCATGATGGAGGTTAGAGCCAGCCAGCAAGCACACATGGAGCATGCAGGTAACATGGCAAATCTGTAGACTACTGTTATCTGTATTGGTAGATCATGCATATGTTAGATGTGGAGTGTGTCGTTCAAAGATGTGGAGCCTGTTGTTGTGCAATACTGATCATTTGGAACATAATCTGTAGCCCTGTGAATGTAAACTGTTATTGTACTGTAAGATTGCAAACACACAGTAGCAATGCCACAGTTGTGGCCACTGACAAACTGTCTCATCTCTATGTAGGTACCTCTGGGGTGACGTCAAGGCAGTGGACAGATGCTGGTGAGTGTGTCCTACATTTATTATTGGAAATAAAAAGTGCATGTGATAGTTAAGGTGTAGGCCATATACACATGTAACACACCTACCCATAATGCATGCTGTGCATGTTTGGTGTAAGAGCACGCACATCTCACTAATGTGATAAGCAGCCTCAAACACATGCAATACCCAGACCATCTCAAACAAATGTGGCTAGACTGTAGTGACCATTGGATAGGCACAGTTGATACTCAACATGCACATAACATACACATCTATGTCATACACAGAGCATTTTAACATGCTACACATAAAGGATTCCCAAACCCTCTGTAATGACACACTCCAGTATCCAAAATCTCATCCACACATTACACAGAATATACCTGAGGGGTAGAGGCCTATCCTGGGGCATTTAAACACTCCGCAACACACTACACAGTCATAGCAGGGAAATGCTCCTTACTGGCCTCCTTACAAAATCATGTAACAACTGGTTTTGAAATGGTGAATTTAGCCAAGGTAGTTCAGTTCCAGCACAGCATGATTTGTGCTGGTTTGTGAAACTTTTGTAGCTTTGACTGACCACCTGATGCCTCATGATGATGGCCTATGGTACTATACCCCATCCAGTTATTGTAACCACCGTACTACACATAGCTGTCATTGCTACACACCATAATGATACATGTGTGCACACATATGCACCTCTAAACAGTATTAAACAGTATGCATACCAATCACCATTTGCACAACTGACACATACATGTCTTGTGATGCTATTGAGTGGCTAGGTCATATGACACATATTGGGTATGTGTAGTGTTTAAATATGCAGTCATGTTTTAGCATGCCATGTCATGGATGAGACTGGCATGTCCACAATATGATCTACACTCACCATAAGGACCGTACATTGGGTATGTGGCCAAATGGTATTCTATCAGTTATCCATGCACCACTGATGATGTTGTGTGAATACTCATCATACATATGCTAAAAACGTGTCCACAATTAACGTGTCCACAATTATTTGCTAAAGACACAGAGGCTGTAATCAGCATTGGATACCTATCTGACACACAGATACACATCCAGCAATGGTATGTACACCTGTGAGTTATGGTGCACAGTACATCACAGGGTTATGAATACCTGCACAGCAATGTTGTGTCCATGTATGCATTGTGTTCCAGGGGGAGGGCCATCACCGAATAACAAAACACATGCATCAAAGCCATGTATACTGTTAGTAACAAGGATTGACTACACTTGCACTGCATGCTGTTGAGCAACACATGTCCTGCATGCTGACAGGTGTGATATGACTGTTTTGCTTGTGATACTGTATTCCACCATCACCTGCTATTGTGTATGTTCTGTGATTGCTGGTGTTGTGTGTGTCTGCTTTTGGGAGGAGTGTAGTTTTGTGTGTGTGCATGTGAGCATGTGAGCATGTGTGCATGTGGTCTGAAGTCATGTTCAGGTCTTAAAGTGTGTTTCCTGTTTTCCTCTCACAGGTGGTGAGGTGGGGCTGGTTCAGTACAGCATGGAACCTGATGTCACTGACACAGATAGTGATCATGAGGATAGGTGTGTTGAGGCACAGGCAGGTTTGTCAGGGTCTGTTGCTGGGCCACCAATTGACAGTACACAAGTCTCCACCCCATCCATGCACACAGTCATACTGCCTGTACATCCATAATCACCATTGCCCTTAGCTGAGGGACAGTGTACGGTTGGCACTGGCCAGGACAGTGTGGTATCTACGGCACATGTATCAGGACACAGCAGCCATAGCTAGATATCTGGAACAGTACCACATAGGCAGATGCTCAGGGGTTCTCATCAGAGTACTGCTGGTCATCATGCCCCTGGCAGATGTGCCACGCCTCTTTCTACCACACGCATGTTCCAGGCTGTCATGGAGGCACAGACACGAATGGACTGGTACACCAGACAGAGGCTAAGGGCACAGAGGGCTCATTACACCTCTGTAAATGACAGTATCTGTGACCTAGCAGGTGCAATACGTAACTACACTGAGGTCATTGATAGATGTTGGGGTGAGACATTGGATGTCCTCCACAATGTCATGTCCATGTGTCAGGACAGTGCGAGATGGTTGAAACGTCGACGTGGATGTATACCAGCAACATCACCAGCTGGAGGTCGCCGTGGACATCCAGCAAGTCACAGCTGCTCCCATAGTTCCAGTACCAGCCTCAGCAATGTTTGGGGGGCTGTCCATACACCGTCCTAGCAGATCATGTGCACATGGCTCTGGCCAGTCCCAGCAGGGACCTGGATCCAGTGGACATTTGTCAACCTCTGAGGATAGTACTCAATCTAGATTAGTACCTGATACTGTCTGTAGCACCCCTGCCAGGCACAGGTTCCATATCCGTGGCCAGAGACGGTGATCTATAAAGCCTGCCAGGTACAGTCTGTAGCTATCTCACAAATCCCCGTATATGGCAACCACATGGTGGAGCTGTGCGCATGCAAACACACACATATAAACCAGAAACCTAGGGCAAACAAATACCTGCACACATGACATCAACATTGGCCCATAACAGTACTCATGGCCATCACACACACCCTCACACACACATGTCGATTGTATGGCTCAGTGTAGGCCTCTGGCAAACCAACAACACACCCTGTGCATATGAAGAAAGCTGTGCCATTTCCTGTCATCTGTAACATTGATGCAGGAACAGGCTAACATGGTACTGATGCACAGGGTGACTTTAATAAAGTATAGCAATGGTTAGATGTGTAGCATGTTGTCAGCAGTAAAGTGTAATGATATCCTTGAAGGTGTAGCTGAGCAGGCATGATGCATTAAAGCTGTAATTAGCAATGTTGTATTGTTTTCACCAGTGTTTATTCCAACTGTGTTTTGTTTGCCCATGTGCCACTTGGCTGATGTGTGTAGTTGTGTCAGCATGCGTTATACAGTGGACAGTAAGTGTGGGGTGTGTGCAACACAGGTTTGCAGGTGTCCATTTGTGAACATGTTGGAGGTGCACTGTCTGCATGTACATGCATATTGGACACATGGGCAGGATGACATGCCCTGTATTGGCCAGTGTTAACACTTCATAGTGTCTATTGGTGGCCAGTATGCATTGTACTACACACATTTTGGAACTTGAGTAGGCATATGTGTGTGTGTATGACATGGGTTGACACTGTGCTGTGGGTGATGCTGTTGTTGCTATCTGTCATTGGTTTGCATTACTAAGGTTAACACTGTCCCAGCTGCATAATCCTTTAGTAATGCACACTGTTCATCTACAGGGTTGCATGGACCGTGCTATCACAAATGCAAGAAATACTCACTTATACAGTAAAAGTGCATTAGTCTCATGGACCCCTGCCATAAACTAAATATATAATAGAAGGTGTGAAGTTGTACCAAAAAAGAGTTACATACCAAGAAGGGATAACCTCTCTGGTCAGTATCATTGGGAAAATACAAGCCCTCATTAATCATACAAGGCAAGCTTCAAAATACAAATTGGCAAGGATTCCAAAGACAACACTAAAGCTTTCTTTAGTGTTGTTTATAATCTAGAGGGGAAATCTCAGATCGGGTCAGAGTTAATGTAAATGGTCACAAAGTACACTTATCTGAATGACATTACCAATATCTTGTCAGACAGTTTGAATGCGGATTTCACCACCCTGTCGTTACACAAGGGCCACATTTCCAGACCTGAAGAATGTAAAACTTGATGATTCACACTCTAGTTAAAACATCTCTTTACCAAAGTCCAAACCACAGTGGCAATGGTACTGGACAGTGTCCCTGGCTGCATCATACACAAGCTGACATATGAAGTAACCACTCACCTAAACACTGTGTTCAGATGCAGCCTCTATACAGGTTACATACTTGTGGAATGACTCACAGTAATGGTGTTCACAGTCCACAAGGGTTGAGCTACTTCTTCTTCTTCTTCTCCTTTTGGATGCTCCCATTAGGGGTCACCACAGTAGATCATCTGTTTCTATTTCTTCCTGCCCTCTGCATCTTGCGCTGTCACACCATCCACCTGCATGTCCTCTCTCACCACATCCATAAACCTCATCTTAGGCATTCCTCTTTTCCTGTTACCTGGCGGCTTCATCCTAAGTATCTATTTCACAATATACTCTGCATCCCACCTCAGCACATGTACAAACCAACGTAATCCTGCCTATCTGGCTTGGTCTACTAACCTTCAAACCTGAGCTGACCCTCTAATATACTTATTTCTAATCCTGTCCACCCTTGTCACACCCAGTGCAAATGTTAACATAAATTGATTAAGGGTAGAGCTACAACAGATCCTGGAAACTCTCACCCTGTAAGCCAGACAAATGCTATCTGGAAGGCTATGGAGCACAGCATTATGGAACTCATTAACAGAGACATTATGAACCTGCAAACACTGCACCATACCCACTTAGGTTCTCTAAAGGCCAGATCATGGCTCCTACACCTTGTAGACTTCAAGCCAGTTAACAAGGCTATAGGTGAGGGAGGGGAGGTCCACACAGACAAGCTGTAGCTCACCCAGCAATTCATACCCATCCCACATTCTGGTATTATACATAACCTCAACAGACTGACCATAAACGACTGTTAGATGATGGATTGACAACTGACACACAGATGTAGGACACACAGTAACATTTGCAGCCTCCATGTACAATTCTATGCCAGTAACAAGTGGTATTCACCTGCACTCAGTCCTGGGACCACTCCTGTTTGGCATATAGCTTTCTTAGGTACAGGCAAGCACAGTAGGGATATGTCTGCCCACGTTTGATGAAAATGCATACTGTGGGCTATACTTTATTCTCCAGATGACACACACATCCTCCAAAAGGGTATCATAGAGACAGATACCTGGTGTCAAAATCATGCTGTAAAGCTGTAAGCCAAAGAAAGCATGGTTATCCACTTTTAGAAAACAATGTATCCCCAGAGTACCACATAGGTAGTAGTGGAATAGGTACTAATGTATACATAGAGCCATGTGTTTAGTCATCTCTCCTTTGATAATCACATTACCAAAGGGTTTTGGAAATCCCTCTGTGGAGCACATAAGCAATAAAGGGTTTGCATGCAGATCAACAGAGGTTGTTGCACACCTATAATGATTAGTCATCTTTGCCAGACTTTGCTTCCTTTGGAACAGGATTCAAATATACCTCAAGCATAAACCCTCACTCACACTCTTCAATAGAAACCGTGATGAGTGGATATGAAACAGAAGACATAGCCCAGGGATCACTGCAGTGGCTAAGCTTGTCACAAGCATACAGAAGTGACCTAAGGTCTGGAAAGTGCCAGCACGCTCTGGCAAGGCTAACAGATGCTTTCATGGAGAAAGCATAGTACCCACCTATGAAAAAATTGAGGTCACATGTATGTACATGGCTTTGCCCCACAGCTACCTTACATGTGTTATGCATATACAGTTGTCATTGTGATATATAATACACTGGAAAAATCAAAACCCACTCCACATTGACCAATGGTGTCACACACAACTGGAACACACACATAGTTAGCAAGTGCAGGATTCAAACTCCTACCTAACTACATTATGATAGTACAGCAGTACACATTCTCACAATGCACTATACACATTATTGGGATTTCACCTTCCCACAGTTGTATTTGTAGGATGGTGACATCATCAGACTTGACAAAGATGAGTATATCACTTTTAAGGGGTGTGAGTAGTCTCCAAAAAGGTTGCTCCCTCCCCAGGGAGAGACAGACAGACATAGTTGGCAAGTGCAGGATTCAAACTCATACCTAACTACATTATGATACTACAGCAGTACGCATTTACACGACACGCTATATACACATTTCTGGGCTTTCACTATCCCACAGGTGTATTTGTAGGATGGTGACATCATCAGACTTGACAAAGATGAGTATATCACTATTAAGGGGTATGAGTAGTCTCCAAAAAGGTTGCTCCCTCCCCAGGGAGAGACAGACAGACAGACACACACAGTTGGCAAGTGCAGGATTCAAATTCCTACTTAACTACATTATGATACTATAGCCGTACACATTAACATGTTGCGCTATACACATTACTGGGATTTCATCTTTCCACAGGTGTATTTGTAGGATGGTGACATCATCAGACTTGACAAAGATGAGTATATCACTTTTAAGGGGTGTGAGTAGTCTCCAAAAAGGTTAATCTCTCCCCAGGGACACACACACACACACACACACACACACACACACACACACACACACACACACACACTGTGGGGTTCATAGTCCAAACTAAGTACGTTTGTACACTTCAGCAAGCAATATGGAGTTACAGGGTGCAATACAGACATTACTCACTGACAGTTTGCCCAAAGGGGCTTTTCACATTTGCTAACCTCAGGAGGCTTATCATACTAGGTGTATTGTGAGTGTATTGTTTGCATAGGCCATAACCATGTCATATATGGGTTGATGCACCACATGCTGGCACACACAGGGTCAAACTGGTGGCTAAGCTCTGTCAACCCAATACTGGACAATACAGTCAAGAGAAGTAGGGTCATACAAGCACAACACCAACAGTCTAACATAGACCTACAATATAAGCACCAGCAAAACACACACATAAATACACATTACCATACTCGGAGAATACAAATATTAATCTGAAAAAGAAACAGTGTCCTCCTAAGCAGACAAGCTAGCAACATGCACCTCCAAGCACACGCCAGAAAACACATAATACACCAAAGCAGTGTGCCTCACAATAGGCCCTAAGGCAAAACAATATACCCAACACACTAGTAATAGGTGACTCCATAGTCAAGCACACAGATGTTCCACTCACTAGGCTGGACAAGGGGAAGGTTACTGTCAGTTGTCTGTCAGGTGCTATGATCTGCCACATAACACAAGCACTTACATCACTCCAGAACAGGTACATATATGACGCGGTCTTTGCACATGTCAGTGTGAATGATCTGAGACATACCTCCCAGGACAACATGACAAGAGATATATAGTAGCTCTATGATCATGTAGCCCAGGCTGGTATGATCCTGACCTTGAGTAGCATCTTACCTTCACCTTCATGACACTGCAATATAACAGAAAGATGATAAATTTCAACAATTGGCTGAGCTTCTGGTGTCATTCAAAGGGGATCCAGTCACTGACTTGGATGACGATAGACAAGCCTCGTTGCTTCGCTAGAGATGGCTTGCACCTGTCACCCCTATGCTTTTGAATACTGGCCAAGATTCTTGCTGTCCCCATATTACCTTTTTTAGGCAAGGCTCAAAGGACAAACCAACCCCCGTAACCAACACATATAACTACAAAGTGAGCTAAATGCTACTCATTGCCAAAAATGCACACACTCTAGGCACTCCTCAGTATGGAGAATATTGATATCTGTGCAGTAACAGAAACCTAGTTCAAGGCTCCAGAGAACACACCAGCACTACCAAGATACTACTCATTCCATACCTTCTGGCATCAGAACCTGGATCATAGCACATAGGTCGGGGATGTATCCATATTCATCAAGGATACCTACACCTCTCTCTACATCCTCTCTACAGGATATATGCCCATAGAATGTTGCACAGCAATGTTCTTCCCACTCCACAGGGGTGGGGCCACAACAGACCCTTGGCATTCCCGCTCTATGAGTCTGACGAGTCTGATCTGCAAGGCAATGGAGCCAATCATAATGGAACTCAACAATAAATACATTGGGAACCTTCACTCAGTTGAGCACACCCAGTTTGGCTTTGTCAAAGGTAGATCATTATTCCTGAACTGGGTGGATTTCTTTGAGACAGTTACTCAGGCTACAGATGATGGAAAGGAGCTCCACACACCCTACCTATACCTCGCTAAGGCCTTTGACACCATTCCCCAGTCGGGTATCATAGATGAACTCACCAACCTGGACATAAATCCATACATCACAAGATGGATTGCAAACTGGCTCACAGATAGATCCCACAAATTAAGAGTTGCTGGCTACATGTCAGACTCTAAACTGATAACAACTGGTGTCCCCAAGGGTTCAGTCCTGGGGCCCCTCCTGTTTGGTATATACTTCTCAGAAGTACATGCCAACACAGGAGGGTTTTGGTTGACTAAGTTTGCTGGGAACTGTAAAGTGTGTGCCATAATAGATTCCCCGGATGACACAAATATTCTCCAGAAGGGACTCTATGAGACAGATGTGTGGTGTCAGAATCATGGCCTCAAGCTCAATGCGGAAGAATGCATAATAATCCCCTTTGGGGAAAACAAAGTACCCACAAACTACCACATAGGTGTTACCCCCTGAACACTGACGAGGTAATAAGGGATCTGGCGACACAAGTAGATAGTCATCTTTCCTTTGACAACCACGTTGCCAAAGTGGTTAGAAAATCCTATGTGGCCCACCTAATCAACAAAGGGTTTGCATCAAGATCACAAGAGGTAGTGGTGGACCTCTACTTTTAAGTCATCAAACCCATCATTGAGTATAATGCACCATTTTGGATGTTCTCACCTAGTCATATCCAGCAGCTGGAGAGACCACAGAGGTACCTCACCAAGATGATTACTGGCCTCAAACAGTTGTGTTATGCAACACAGCTGGAAAAACTAAATCTGTTTTCTGTTGCGTACCGCCTATGCAGAGGCAAACTCTGCCTAACATACAGAGCCATGTCCAACAAATAACTGTTGGACATGCTCCATCTAAGGAAAACAAAATTGAGTCGCACTGCACACTCCAGGGATATGAACCTCATCACAACAATGAATACAACATGCTGGTGGGATAGAGTACCATCCCAGAGACTTGCCTTACTGTGGAACAGAGTCCCAATGTACATCAGACAGAGCCCCTCGCTGACACTCTTCAACAGGAACCTTGATGAGTGGATGGAAAACAGACAATTCATGCCAGGGATCACATCAGCAGCCCCACTAGAAAGGGGCTTAGGGTACTAACTATTAGAACTAAGTCTTAGGAAACTAACCAATGGGGTGGTGAAAGCTGCACAACTTGCCTAGGCTAATATATTCCTTAGTGAAGATAGTCTACTACATACCTATGAACCTATGTGACAGGTACATGTCTACAGATAGTAGATGTGTACTTCATTGTACAGCAGGCACATGCATCACATACACTGTAATGCTTACAGATACTGGTAGCTATTATGTACAGTGGGTGAGATGTGCACCTTATGTCTTTTGCCATTGGGATGTGTGCTGGGTGGGACAGTCCTGGATGGCTCCTTGTCATGGTCACCCTCTTACACACAACTCTGCCCATCCATCTTTGGCTTATTATACTGTGTTCCCCCTACATATATAGGTACATAGGTAGGTAATAGGCTATCTGCCTGAAGGCATATGTTAGTATGGCCAGAGTGTGCAGCTATCACCACACCTGGGGTTAGTTCCCTATGCCTCTGTGTAGTAGAGCTGATGAAGTGATCCATGGTGTGACAGTTCAGTTTCACATACACTCATCAAGGCTCCTCTGGAAGAGTGTCAGTGAGGGACTCAGCTTAATGTAGGTTGGGAGCCTGTTCCAAAGCAAGGGAAGTCTGTGAGTTAGTAATGTATCCCTCCAACATGTTCTATTTATTGTTGTGATGATTATATCCCTAGAGCATGTGGCACAGTGAGCGTGGGTTTACTTCAGATAGAGCATGTACATCAGTTCTGCATTGGACATGGATCTGTATGTTGGGCAGAGATCGCCTGAGTAAACGGTATGCAACAGAGTACAGATTGAGTTACTTCAGTCTTGTTGCATGGGGCAACTGTTTGAGGCCAGTAATCCTCTTGCTGAGGTACTTCAGTGGTCTTTCCAGCTGCTGAAGGTGCCTAGTCAGATTCATTGCAAGTGTGTTGTGGTACTCTCTGATGGGTCTGATGACTGATGAGTAGAGGGAACCTCCTTTGACTTACATGCAAAGACTTTGGCAATTTGTGGGGACACATAGCATGATTTTCTAACCACTTTGTGAATGTGTTTCTGAAAGTAGAGATGACTATCCACATGTGTCCATACATCCCTTATTATTACCTCCATATTTAGGGTGTTGGCAGCTATGTGGTATTTGTATGACTGTAGCTCGAGGCCATAATTTTGACACCACATCTGTCTGACTGAGACCCTTTTTAAGGATGTCTCTGTTGTCCCAAACATCAATTATGACAACCTTTTTGCAGTCATCAGCAACCTTTGCTAACCATAGCCCTCATGTGTTTGACTGTACTTCTGAAAAGTATACACCAGACAGGAGGGATCCCAGGACTGAGCCATGGGGGACAACAGTTGTTACCAGCTTACAGTCCAAAAGGGAGACCATAATTCTTACCTTGTGGGATCTATCTGTGCCCCAGTTGGCAATCCATCAGATGACATACGTGTTTATGCACAGGTTGTTGATTTCGTGGATACGACATGTGTGTGGGATGTTGGAAAAGGGCTTTTCAAGGACTATGTAGGCCGTGTGGAGCTCATTTCATTGATGTATGTCCTGGGTAACTGCCTTGAAAACTGTCTAGCAGGTTTAGGGACCATGATCTGCCCCTGACCAAACCAAAATGGGTAGGGTTCGGTGTTTGTAGGCTCCCAATAGCTCTGTTTATGAGTTCCATAATGATGGACTCCATGGCCTTGCAGATCAGGCTTATTAGGCTTATAAGACAATAGTTCCCATGGTCTGTTGTGCACCAACAGTTGTGGAGTTTGCCAAACATTGCTGTAACCTATTCAACAGTTTCATATCCTGTACAGAGGGTGAGTTTCAACAGGCTGTTCAGGTGCAGGGTCTGTTTGTTTTGGAGTTCACATATGACACAGCCAGGGACACCATGTCATCCCATAGAAGTCATGTTTTTATGTTCGGATAGAGTTGTTTAACCATTGTATATGTGATTTCTGGGTTTTCACAATCTCCAGGTATGGTAATGGGCCCTTTTGTCAGTGAGAGGAGGGTAAATATGTATGAACCTGTCTGACAAGATGTTGGCAATCTCAGTCATGTACATGTATTCATTTACACTTTGCACTAACTCAGAACATATATTTGTTTACATTGATATTTATGACATAGCTAAAGAAAGCTTCATAGTTCTCCATGGAATCTTTGGCAATATTTTTGGCAGAGCTTGTCTTGGATAATGTTAGGAGTGCTCATTGTTTCTTGATGATACTGTTCGGAGATTTATTGATCTTCTTTGGATTTTAACTTTCTTTGAACAACTTAAGTACTTGTATTACATAGTTTGATTATGACAGGGATCCAATATATTATATGGGTCTGTTTTCATATCACTGTGTGTGTAAGGCAGGATTGGTGAATAGTGACATGTGTCTGGAGTAAGAACTGCAACTGCCAGATATGTGTGGCCCACTGCTGTACTCAGACATGGCCTAAGTGTGTGAGCATGTTCAGTATGACCGTTCAGTATGTTGTTGACTGAAATTTGTTTCATTTGTTTGTGTGTGTGAGCATGCCCAGTATGACCTTTCAGTATGTTGTTGACTGACATTTGCTTGCATGCCCAGTATGACCTTTCCATTTGTTTAAGTGTGTGAGCATGCCCAGTATGACCTTTCAGTATGTTGTTGACTGAAATTTGCTATATTTGTTTAAGTGTGTGAGCATGCCCACTATGGGCATATATACTATATGTGTGTGAAAAATTACTTTGGGGCTCACCTTTGTGTTGTACATCAACAGGAAGCATGCTGTGCCTGCAGAGCTTCCATGAGTCAATTTGCATAGACTTATCAACATTTCTACATACAGGGGGGACAGCTATTATTTGTACATTTCTACCCAGGGAGGCACACCTTATTGTTACCGTGGATGTACATAGGATGAGTGGTACACCTGACACTTATACACATTTGCTAAGCCTGCACTGCTATGTCAGGTACTCCATTTCAGTCTGTACTGTTGCCTATCGTACTGGCTTGAGGCATACCACTGTAGTACAGACCTTAGTTTCCAATTTCAAACATATTAGTTTGTGACTTCATAGCCTACCTAACACACATCACACTGCCTGGCCTGCTGTTATCTGTCTGCATTGGCCTGGGGGGAGGTAACCCATATGCCTCTTCAGAGGGCATGATACAGCATTTGTTTGTGTTTACATTTGCCTACAACTGTCCTGCTGGCTGTGACTGTTAGGTATGTGACCCCACCAGCTGGTATGTGTGAGTGACTTACGTTGTGTCTGTGCCAGTATTGAGGGTGGTGCTGCAGGACTGCCCATGTTGGATGCATATAGTACACTCCCTATACATGTTTGAAAACAGGTAGTGTCAAGTTAGGCATCCCTTTTACTGTATGTGCAAGTCAGAGAGAGGTGTCATTTCCAGGGTTCCTATTGAGTCAGTGTATGTGCTATGCATTGTCTCTTTGCCAAGGCCAGGGCATACTGGGCACACCTCCTTCTGCCTACTGGGGCAGGCTCAGGTTGTTCCTCCTCTGAGTCATGCTGTGCCTGTGCAGGCCTTGGCAGTGGTGGGGGGCTGTTTGGCCCTGCCCCATGCTGTTCCTGCTGCAGCTGTTTCTGCAGGATCATATTGTGTAGCATAGCACATACCATAACAATTTGGGTACATGTAGTTGGTGAGTCCTGCAAGGCTCCACCAGATGTGTCCAGGCACCGGAACCGTGACTTGAGCATCCCAAACACATGCTCAGTTATGATTCTTGTTTGTGCGTGTGCCTCATTATGGAGTACTTGTTCAGGTGTGTGTGCATTTCTGATGGGTGTCATCAGCCATGGCTCCAGTGCATATCCAGCATCCCCTACTAGGTGACCGTAGGGAATGTCCCCATTGGCAAATAACTGGTACAGCTAGGTCAGATGCCAAATGTGGGAATTGTGATAGCTTCCAGGGCACCCAGCACACACATTCATTATTATGCCCTGGGCATTGCACATGAACTGGCAGTTGATGGAGGGGAAGCCCTTCCAGTTGATGTAGACCCTACCCCGCTCACCAGGTGGTGCTTTGATGCGTATGTGCATGCAGTCTATTGCACCCACTACCACAGGGTATTCTGCTATTTGGTGGAAAAGGCGCATATTGCTGGCTAATGACTCAGGGGAATTGTGGAAATATATGTGGTCACCGACATGTGCTGACATGGCATCCAGGAACTAGTGATGTACCCTGGATGCTGATGCCTGTGAAATCCCCATCATATCACCAGCTGGTCTTTGGAAGGTACCTGTAGCTAGCATTTTTAGGCCAACACATACCTTGGTATCCACTGGGATGGGTTCCCTTCTGTTGGGTCTGTGTGTGAGGCGTGGCTGGCACAGCACAATAATTTGCTATAGGAGGTCCCTGTCCACCCTATAGTGCTCCACTATCTCCAGTTCATGTAGCCCCTGGTAGGTTACCCTGGGTCTGTACAGTTTTCTCCATCTCCTCACTGTGGGTTGCTCAGCAGCATTCACAACATCACCACCCTCTGCACCTTGCACATGTTGGTTTATGATAGCAAGAGCAGCCCCTAACATTTTGCCTGACTTAAGCTTTTTAAGCTTTCCCTCTTTGTATACTGCAGTGTTGCAGAGTTCTTGAGAAAAAAACAGGGTGGAATGGTGTTTGCAGAGTTTAAAGTGCTGGGCTGGGCTGGGCTAGTCTGCTGCCTGTGTAATTGGCTGATTCTGATATATTTCACTTGGCAGCTCTGCTAGTTATCCTTGGTTAACTTCCTACTACTTCTTTTCCTTCCTTCTGCCTTTCTGTTTCCACCCGGGGCAGCGCCGTGCAAACAAGCGCAAACGCACACACGCTGTGTGCATGTTTGCAAGGAGTTTCCTATCTTTTAACAGTGTGCACCTTGGGTTTGAGGTTTTCAAATAGGACAACTGTAGACATGTCTCTTTGCAATCCTAAGCAACTCAGGGCAAACACGAGCCACTGTGCTCCAATTAGCTTACAGCCTGTCTGACACACCCCCTCATGATGTCACCTATATTCTAGTCTTCGATTCACTTACTCCTAATCTTACACTCTTGGGACATGCCTCACATGCTGGAGAAAATTGGGATTCACTATCCTCATCCTCATTTGCATAGGGTTGCCTAGTAATGCATGGTTACATCTCTCACACTGAGCTTCCCCCCCTTAGCAACCACTAGTCAGTAGCCATGTTGTCTTCAGCCTGCCATTCACCTGCATGGCAGAATAAGCTTTTTAGTGAAAATGCCTATTTTTGGCTTTTTTTAAATGATTTTCTTGTTTTTTAAAGCGACGCACATTTGCGCAGTGCTGCGCTATGCTTAAACATCGAAGATCGGGGGAAAAAAAAGTAAACCTTTTATGTTTTTAAACATTTTGTAATGCCATTGGCCTTATATTTGGCCATTGGCATGATTCCTCAACTGTATGCATCCTTTATTTGTAGCTGTCATAGCTCCATTTAGCTATTTGCAAAAATGTACTCCGTTACTAACGGAGCACATTTCTACAGGTAACAATAATCTTCCACGGACAGTTAGTGTTTGCTGGATCGCAAATTTGCCTAATTTGCATGGTTTTCACCAGCAAATGAGGTAATTTGCATGCCATGATGCTGTCCATGCAAGACTAGCTTTAGCAGCTCTCGTGCATGCCCCTGCTGTCTGTTCCTGGATTGCATGGCAGACATATTGCCGGTGTGAGCTCCTACACTCATCTTGCACTCCGTGCAAGCTTTTGTGAATCCGGGTTTTATGCCTTTGAGAGTGCATTAAAGACCTGCTCCCTGATGATGAGGGGAGGGGTTAAGTGCCGGGGATGTCCTGGTTTACTGATGGGGGGCAGGGGGCAGACGTTTTCATTGAACCTGTCTGCCAGCAGGTTGGGTATATCTATGGTGTTTGTGTATGTGGTGTTATTGACCACCAGTTCAGAGCAGGTTTACTTATTACCTTTGAGATTGCAGACATATGTGACGAAGGTCTTATGATTGTCCTTAGTGGATGTGGCCAATCTGGACTCAAAGTTAGACTTAGAGGATTTCACCAGTGACCTTATTTGCTTGTTCAGACAAAGAAGAGATTGCTCCCAACTTGGCACCTGCTCCTTCTTGGTCCTAGACAGCAGTTTCTTCTTTTATTATAGTTTGTTTATTGCTGCTGTCCACCAGACAGGTTTATTCTTCCTTTATGAAGATGATTTGGTCCTGTGAGGTATTGCTGAGTCCATACATCTATGTAGCTGCTCATATAGTTTTTTGGTGTAGGCTTGGACATTAGTGCTAGCTCCAACTGAAGGGATGGTGGCTGTGAAGCTTCTTATACTTGCTCTCAGGAGATTGTAGTTAGCTTTGGAAAAGTTTTTTGTTTGATCTTGACAGGGGGGGGGGGGGCAGGGAGATGGTGACTTTGAAAGTGATCACTTTATGGCTGTATCTTACCAAGGAGGATGACACTGTAGGGGTGCTACAGTGGCTACTCATGTTGATTAAGACCAGGTCCAGGATATTTTCACCTCTCATACAGGTGGCAAACAGCTGAAGCAATGCATTGGCATTGACAAAGTCAAGGAATCTCTGGGCATTCATGTTTGGGCTAGAATAGGTCTTCCACTCTATGGTTGGGTAGTTAAAGTCACCCAGGATCAGGGCAGATGGTTGAATCTTGATGGATTCAAGTAAGTCCAAATAGGTGAAGTGGGCATCCTGAGTCATGGTAGGGGGTCTGTAGCTAGCTATGACTTGAATATGGGTTTTGTCAATATGTTAACTGCACTTGGAGCATCTCCTGTGCATCATACCCTTTGACCAGCCTGGGGGTGTGTATGTCTTTGATAAATAGTGAAACCCCACCTCCTTTGCTTTGTAGCCCTCCATTTGTGGTCTGAAAGTGTGGTAGGATGAGTAACCTGGTAAGAGTGGGGTGCTCACTGCACCTTTGAACCAGGTTTCAGTGACTGCACAAATGTCAGCATCCTCCAGGGCAAGGAATGCTTGCAATTAGTGCGGTTTCATGCTAAGAATCCTAGTGTTTAGCAGCATGACCTTTAAATTTTGTTAAATAAACACCAGTATTAGTGATAAAATCATTGCCACTATTAACCATGTGAACACAGTTAAAACATAAAGAAGGTTTGAATACACATACCACTCATATGTGCAGTTGATGAGGTTGCTGTAGTCTGGCCTAGGAATGGGAAGAAAGACTCAGTATTAGTGGAGGACAACTATAAGATTAACAGCAAGACATGTATGAAATATAGTTAATAGCATACTGCTGACAGACTCCCGCTGTAGAGAGTTTGTGGGTTTCACTGTGGATCTTGCAGTGGGAAAGTAAAGAGAAAGACAACACAATCATGTTATGTAGCAAAAACAAATACTGACAGAATCACATATACAACAGTCACAGGAGCTGCAGATACTCAGGTGATAGACATAGTGCCTGTATGCCAGATGGCCCTGTGTTGAAAAATATCAACATTAATGACATGTATCACATGTGTGCTACACATTGATGCAAGCTATGAAACTATTGCAGTAACATACCTGGTCTCTCCAAACTTGAACTTGCATGGCTTGGGCCCACACTGGATGTACCTGTAGTGTAGAATGTTAGGGAAATAACACTATAACTGTAAATAGCAGTGCCATGAAATGACGCTAAGGCAATAACAGTTTGTGGTCACAGTAACGCAGTATTGAGACACTCACCTGCCATTCCCTGGTGTTGTCACAAAGTAAATGGACCTGTGAATATTAATGCAGATAGCATTACACATGCTGATTGGACTGCTCTGTCTGTACTGCAGTGGTATGAATACATGTCATTAGACTTATTTTCATCATCCTCACCCTGTGTGGATGTGTGTGCATGGTTCAAATCTGCTGCTGTAAATCAAAAACCATACATGAATATGTATGCTACAGCAATATGCAGTGATTATCTCTACACCAAGCCATGTCATAGAAAGAAAGACATACATGTTCAGCCTGCAACTCCAGCTTCAATCCCACCCCTGGGTATGCATCATTCCCCTCTTGCAGTATGCAGTGAGGCCAGCAATATTATGCTATCATCGGGGGCGATTGGGTAATGGTGGTCCACTACTGGTGACATCCCTTGATCTCTTGTATCATCTTAATCTTTGGCTGTATGAAAGATCATGTCTGAACAGTGTCATCTACAGGCATCATGGAATATGTTGTGACCTCCAACCCATTTATCATGTTGTTGAGATCAGTCCAGATTTCATGTCTTCAAACTGTATCACCAGAATGGCTAAAGAGTCTCAGTCCACATTGTCAGACAGCATCAAGCATGATTTAATTTTCCTGTGGGGAGAAGTTGTCACCCCAGGATGGTTGGCCATCTGAAAGGCAGTGATATGTACATGATCATATTCCTGTGTGACCCTATTTATGCAATCGATTTTATGTCAACATAAATAATATGCATTCCTGTGCATTGCAAAAGTCTGTTCATCACTGTCTGTGACAATTACTAGAGTGACATATAAAAAACAACCACAATGCCTTCATACAGAACATTTGTAAAATGAACATAAATTGTAATATCTTTAGAGTCTGTGTGTGGGATTAGAACACATCACACATCATATATGTTCACATAATGGTCTGTTAACATCAGCTTTTTAATAGCAGGCTTAATAAAGTTTGCTAAAGACTGCTATATATCTGATCAATGCTTTTGTTAATATTGCATAATTTCTAAAAGTGCTATCAATTTCTGTTTTATCATTAATTATTACATTCAGTTCAAGAATATCATCCTCATCTTTTGAGGGAGTGGGATGGGCAGACTTGGAACAGAGAAGATGTATGCATTTGCTTAGTGATGTGCACTTTGCAAAGGAATATCAGGATCTTCACACATTCCTTACTGTGTCCTTTATGTACAGCAACTTATATGGTTCTGTGATACATGACACTGTCGCACTGTCTGAGGAATGAATATTTCCATTACTGTTAATGTTTCTAAACACAATGCTGACAAGAATGAAGTTCTGCAAACTCTTTACCTACATGACCAGCACATGTTAATACCTGAAATCCTAAGCCAGGATCCATATTAGTAGACCATTCCCCCCATCCAGGTGATGTCATAAAAACAACTTTTTTCACTGCCTTGCACTTTCAGACAAAATAGATTAGCTAGGCAGGTAGTTGTCAAGGTTAGAGTTTGGATGTACACTCCACTGTAGTTGCAGGTTTGGATCTCATGTCCTCCAATCTGCCCTCAAAGATGTTAAAACCTGTATGTAACACTGAAAATGTGCATGGTGATTATCTAAGGTTTTTCAAGAATAAATTATCTAGAAACTGTTCTGATCAAGGTATATCACTGTCATTTGAGGAATACATTATTCAAAGTCTCTCTTTTCTGTTTTCAGGCAATGAAGATTGGACCAAGAACCATGTTCTGTGCTTTGAGTGGATGCAAAGTCTTGAGGAGCAGTGGTAGGAGAGGTTACATTTTCTGTTTTATGAATTGAAATGCATTTGATCCTTTTTACAGGGCTGTATTTTTCACATTAGCAGGTATATTGCTTAGAATACAGGAATACCCATCATGCAACAGTAAGATAAGTGACGTTATCCCACTATGTCTGTGCTTACAACTGTGATTGAAATCCAAGCATGTTGAACTATCATACAGCATTAAGTCATTGTTTCATCACATAGTTATGGAACTGTAACCCACAACCTAAATAACTGTTGGGCTGCTGTACAAGCATCTGTCGCAGATGCAGTAAAGTAGATGTTTTACATGCAATCTTAATTCTTTGACTGCTGCTTGTAGTGCATATTTTGGCATGTGTGTATGTGTTTTTAAGTGACTGATCTGTTGCATATAACCTGCTTATTCACAGACTGAAGGGGTGTCTGTTGTGTCCTTGTTTGCACTATTGCTGGTAGATTGTGTGGCATGCCCTTCAGTTCAACATTAATGTTGCATCTGCCTATGACACCTTTGGTGTTTTTGTTAAAACACAATTATAGCCTAGGTTTACTGACACAGGCCGATAGACATTTCTTTGCAACATTTCATAATCACCATGCCCTGCAGTTCAACACTGGTATTGCATATGCCTACAACACCTTTGGTGGTTTTGCTAAAGAACAGCTATTGCTTAGATTTATTGACACTTGTGCAGACAGACATTTCTTTGCAATACAATAGTTCATAATCAGCAAGCATCATCATAATGTTTGCATTTTGCAGGCTACTGATTGGTACTAATTTAGGTAGATATTCATACAGTTGTACACATCCAGTACTGTTAGTACACCTTATTATTGCATTTTCATGTCACAGTCTGTGTGCTTGAGCATACAAAATATTTAATGTTGTCTTCACTACGTTGATGTGTATTCATCCAATTCACACGCTGCCTAGCTCAGATATTTGTTATATGGCTTTCCTATTTTCTACAACACTGTCATATCACTTTCTCCTCATTTTAACAATGACTGTTGGTGGCTGTTTATATGAATCATTACATGCAGGCAGTACAATCTCTAGATTTCAGTATTCATACATTTTTGCAACACTAATGACCCAGGTGGGTGTCTCTAACCTATGCAAGCTTTCACAAAAGAATAATGAAGTACTGTTTATGAATAGGATATTGACAGGGAGGCAATTATAAGGTACCTCTGTTGATAATGGACATGTCTGTCAGTTCCCATGTAAATTGTCATCATTTTCATATTAAGTTCTACTATGATCTTCATAGAGATGTTCTGCGTGATACACATTTGCTTTTCATTTCTGTGATGCTTTGCAATTCATCTTGACAGAGCATGGGACCCATGGATGCTCTCCTGTCAGACGATGGTGAGCTTGTGCCAGACCACTGCCATAGTCCTTAGATGATGATGATGATGATGATGACAGTGACAGTGACAGTTAGGAAGCTGGATCCACCCTTACCCAAACCATCATGCCTGGAAGAGACGATGCCAGGACAGGAACAGAGATGATTATCAGGAGGACATCTGGAGGGTTGTGACTGATGTGTTCAAAACATAGATGAAGGACATGATGGGGGCATTCTTCCAAGATATGGCATGGGCTATGCACAATTCATTCGGGGAGTTAGCTCATGAGGTCATTCATGAGTCTTAGCCCCATCAGCATGGTTCTCCGGTCCATACGTATTGTCTGTGTGCTTCACATGTGTTATGCTGCAAAGATGCTCATTGCCATATGATTGATTGGACTGTATACCCCCTCTTGTGTATGTATTCCATATAGCTGTCATACTTCTGTGTTATCATTGTGTGACATTTACTTCTGTTTCAAAGTGTGCATGACACACATTAACACATTACACTTTCCTTCCATACTCAGATGTCCATGCATTGTAACAGTCAACCTGCAGTTAACAGTTAACCTGCAGCTAGAGGTAGCCTGTAAACATGTATTTTACTGATGGCAAATGACAGACAACATATGTTGTCCATCATACAGACTAACACTGTGGTATGGTTTGGAATTGTGTATTACAGTATCATGCATGTGCAACAGAAGGACATGACATTCCTCATGTGTTTTAGATGACAGTTGTCATGATGACTCACTGCCATGATTTGGTGTTGTGTGCCATGGGTTGGCAATACTGACATTCCTCATGTGTTTTAGATGACAGTTGTCATGATGACTCACTGCCATGATTTGGTGTTGTGTGCCATGGGTCGGCAATACTGATGCCATGTGGGATCATATACAGCTACATCCTATCTATGTGCAGTAATCTAGACACAGTGTTACAGATAAATTATTCTTTAACAGTACATTACACAGTGTCTGCTGTATCTTAAATTTCCACATCCATTACTATTCACATAATTTCACACCTACCACAAATAGTTGTACATATTAACTGATTGTATATGTGTGTACACATAGTCAGAGCCATGCTGACACAGAATTGTACCTTTGACATGTTACCTCTGATGTGATGTAATGATGCTCACAGGACTGTCCTCTGCTAAGGAATGAGCAGGATGGGTGACATACACTTGCATTTGTTTATCTGACATTTGCATGACAGTGTATGTGTATGTGTTTGAAATTCTTAGCTTGCTTACCTATGCATGTTGATGTTACATGATTGCACATTACTGTGTATTTTTTTCTACATGTGAGCAGGATGGGTGACATACACCTGCGTTTATATGACATTTGCATGATAGTATATGTGTGCATGTTTGACATTCTTAGCTTGCTTACCATTACATGTCAATGTCACATGATTGCACATTACTGTGTATGTGTGTTTTATACATGGTCAGTTCTGTGAACATCAGCAATTATTCTGCTTATGTGATATACATTTTCCATGTGTTTAAATGTATTTTGTTTTGGCTTCTACAGCATCCTGTGTGCTATAAACATACATTTGCAGTGTGTCAACTTACCTTGTCCTGCTTTTCCCTGATGTGGGCTCAGGTAGTCCACCATCCTTCCACCTAAATATTTTCCTGTTATATTTTGCAGATATGTTTGTCTTTGTTGCAGTTATTGACCACTGCCATGCATTAGTTTTGACAGTTAACATGTGCCAGTTGTATGGCCATTTAACGATGCTGGACATCTGCACACAAGCTGCTGGCTACTACTTACAATACATCCTTACTGTCATTATACTTGTGTGTTAACCAGTGTACTTTGTTGACATCCATGTGCACAACCTAATATATTTGTTAACTGTAGTGTTATATTTTTTAAATATTCTTACGTCATTTGTGTGTGTGTATGTGTACTGACCTTGATTTCATGTACATTCTATTTATGCCACTGGCAGTCATATATACACATCTACACCTATGTGTTGCTTTGACATGACACATGTCTAACACATAAGCATTCCATTACACATTTGTTTGGATCGTGTACACCTACTTGTGTATGTAGCAGCTGTTTTGTTGCTTTTCTAAAGTACTTCTGTTTGGCACTGTGCTTAGTTGTTTACCTTTTACAAGCATAGTTGTAGGTTTGGTTCTGTCCTCTTCTGGAGTAATCTAGCATTGTTAGACCTACATTTGCTCATCTCTGATGTTGCCTGGCTTACACCCCCACTGCTGATGGACTACTTGTATATATGTTTATTTATATAATTTGTACTGTGATCCTAATTAATTACTCTCCAACACACATCTACCATTGGTCATACACATCCAGGTATGACTGCTGCAAACTTTGCAACATGTCATAACATGATAGTGCTTAGGTAGATATGTTTTTCTGCATTTTGCCATGGCTGGTATGCATCCACGCCATGTTTGACACCTTTCCATTGCCCGTGTTGTGCAATATGCTGTCTGTGTAACTTACCTGTCTTTACTGTTTCTTCCAGCCTTTGTCTGTCTTGTGTTGTGATATTTGCTCTATATGTATACCTGCTGTGATGTCCTTCTCCTCCTCTTTCCCTATAGTTACCTTTCCTTCTATTCTTAAGAAAAAAAGGGGGCTTATTCCCACCAAAAAAAAAAAAAAATTCCCATCTCCCTCTGACTTTCCCTCAGATATTCCTATTCCAACATCCCTCTTGTTTGTCCCTCTTCTTCACCCATACCCCACATCTTCTTTTCTACCTCCAACTTTCCTTGGGTGTGTACATTTCTTGTGTTCCCACACAAGTCCCAAAACCTTTGTTAGCAAATATTAGCTGTGGCGATGTCACCATGATTGCCATTCACCTTTCATTTTTTTTATTAGAAATGCTATGAATTCTGTTGGAATTCATAAGTGCAAGTGGGTATATTTTATTAGTACATGTCTTATAAACATAACCGTAGTTGTCTCTGAGCTTACTGCAAGGATTGCTGATGATATATATTACAAACGGCATTGGAACTTAGAAACAAGTATTTTTTGTTAGTGAATGAATTATGGAAATATCTGTAGTTGTATGTAATGTTTCTGGGCAAATTTGTGACAAATGTATGATGAATGCCATGCAGTTTACACTGCGTTAGATGACATTCTTTTGTTTTTTATCATATCGTAACTTTGTCAATAATATTCTGTAGTTGTCCTTAACCTTACTGGACAGATTCTGTTTTATATATGTCTGTATAACTATCAGGATGCTTGAATTGTGATAATCTTTCCATAACTTTGTTAATGTATAACATGCTATCTGATGTTAATTTTCATTCCATCCTCGACTGATGGGTTTGGATCTGAGGTGTCGGATCCATCTTGGCTACTGTAAAAGCTCGTAGCAACCCACAACTCTCGAGCTTCTCCCTTACCCACAATACATCCTCCCCATCAGCTCTCATTTGCTGCCATTAGGTGAAAGACGTTGTTTGGCTCTCAAGCTACTTGGGATAGATAAGTACTTGTATTTCTTCTTCTACGATAATCTTTCTTTCATTTGTTTCTTTATTGTACCAGCATACTCTAGATACTATCATTAGTATCTCTTTCTCCCTGTTTTCTGTTGATAGTTGTTTTTGCCTTAAGTTTTGTCATTGCCTTTTGTTGGCAGTGCTACAGTTTCTTCTGTGTAGTTCCTATTGTTCTCAGTAATATGGTAATATATATAATTTCATTATTTACACAGACACTACATTCGTTAATAGTTTAAGTCTAGTGTAGTATTATTTTTAGCACACAACCTTGAGATTTGAGATTTGAGATTTGAGGGTATCATATAGGTATACCCATTATTGAATGATGTTATAACATTATTTGTACAATGAAGTCAGAAAGCGAATATACTTTTTGTTGTGCTTCCAATTGATGTATAAAGTTTTCTATCAACAAATAGGTGTATTTATGTGTGTATAGTTGCTCATGAGACTATATTAGATCGTATATAACATAGTTAATATTTATTGTACTTATTTACATTACAAGAGTTTTCTCATAGACATTGTCTTAAATAGTTTCTGACTTCCACAACTTTGACATCCGTAGATGAGATGTATTTAACCAATTTATAACTAAGTTGACACGAAGAACCCCAAAAACATAGACTTGCACGCTTCTGTTATTGCATGGTTGTAGCATTTACAACATTAAAATGAAGTCTACACATAACTGTTTTAGTAACTAATTAAGGTGGTAAAAAATATATAAAATAATTCTAATGGAAAAATGATGTATTTTGCAATGCCCTCAACATAACAGGTCAGAAATATGCAAAGATTTTTAAATAAGAAATGTAAATTTACTTGGATTGCTTTATATTAGTGTTCTAATAGGTATGTGCTGGTATAAATAAAACTAGTGTAGAGCACATTATTATTATAGGACACATACACTGTATTAAGCTTTGAGATTGTAAAGCAAATATTTTATCTGTTTAAAAAGTGTTTTTTGAATGACGATTTAAAGATGGATAGAAAAAGTTTTACTATATTTACTTTTATTTGATCATGCTGCATAACAAAGAATAATTTTGACATTGTAGAAGTACATTGTATCTAAGGTGTCTTATACCTTTAAGGAGAAGTGATGTCATGATCACTATAAATAAAAGGAAAGGGGTGGAGTACAAACCATTTGAAAAAGTTTTCAAACCTTTGGAAACGAAAAGCGTTTTACTTGTGTTGTTTTAATTAACCAAAAATATTGAAGTTGGTATCGCTTAATAAATACTTTTTATTTCAAGCAATGCAGAGTCGCTGGTGTTTGGATATAAAGTTTACATCACTTGGATACAAGCGCAAAGAAAGGAAAGTTTGTCAGGTACATTTTCTATACTTGGTCTGTTTTACTGCAGCTATTCCAGGCCTTTTGGTTTCTACAGTTATTGAGTTTGTCAGTCGTTTGTGTAAATGGCAGCGGAAAATGGAGAGAGTACAGTCATACCTGACACACAGGACAGTGAACCAGGCAATTCAACTTCACTGATAAACTTACTATCCCAAAGAGTGGAAAATTTGATGGACAAAGTGGAGACATTGAGTGGGACTATGTACAACAGTACAAGAGAGAAGGAACTTGTACAAAATAATACATCAAATTTACAATCAACAAGTCGCCACCCTCAGAGAGTGAACACAAACTCCGCCTCAACAAACCACAAAGTTAGGAACAACCGAGGACCATCGCTTAATCAATATGAAAGTGCTAACTTTAGTGGTGATGTTAGAAGTACAGGAAATGAGACTAACACCTCAGGGCTTATTGGGACTCTTAGTTTATCAGGATAGTTACAAGAACCGATGCAATTTGGTAACAGCGAATACACAGAAACACAAGAGAACCTGGCTGGAGGTAATATTTCCATTGTTACAAATTTGAAGTCACTCGACCACGTTCTAGTTAAGTATAAGAAACTACAATTAGAGGTTTCTTACTTCAAAGAATGTATTAAGGAAAAAGTAGTACCAAAAGGTCTGAGATCATGGCAATACCCAACAGGCCTACTAGAAAGGATAGCGTTTCATAACGACTTAATTACCATGTTTGATAGACATGGAATAGAACTTTTAGAATTAATGACCAAACACTACCAACTAAATCTTGAGACTTTAGCCTTGGACATAGAGAAAATAGACAAAGAAATAACAAATAGTTCCGACTTTGAACGCTACAAATTCGAGTACAATAGAACTTTTGAAAGTATTAACCAAGTCATGGTTAAACTTAAGACAACAAAAGAGAAGAAAATACAACATGACATAACGGCGTACAGGAATAGAACAGCATACCCAAAACCACCACCCTCACAAGTTTGGAGACAGAAGGAAACAGCTACAAGAACCAACATAAATCCTGGACAATATACAACCGAGGAATCTCACCTACAAAGGGGAGAAAGAACTAACGACACTTACATAGGTGAAGACAGAGAAATATGAAGAAGTGAGAGAATTATACAGAAAAACAATTTTACTTACACAGAAAATCCTAGTAACAACAGTGTAAATAATAATGAAAGTTTTCACCATCAGACCCAGAACCACAACCCTCGGGGGAGAAATCAACAGCATTACAACAACAAGAGGAGGAAGAAATAGATGTTATTTACCAGAACAACGCTCACAGTTGGCGACCCTACAATTGATATTAAATTTATCCATGAGGCTTATTTCCAATGTGACAGAAGAAACCTCAAGGGCAGTGGGTTCAGGCATAGTCATCAGGAGACACACCTAGATGTGCTTGTGTGATTTCTCAGAGCCTTTTAAGTCTACATTCGTCAATGCTTCTTTTGACAGCACATCTCTCTTTGGCCCCAGAGTGAAAGATACATTGTCCAGGTGTGAAAAGGATGGAAAGACATTTTCTGTCATGGGTGTGCATTTTTCCACCCCCCCCCCCAAGATTCTTCTCAAGGAATAATCGAGGGGGAGGAAAGATGTGGTTCAAGAAATCACAAGAATCTTTCCAGGACACACATGGAGGGTCTTTCTCCTGAGGCAGAGGGGGAAACTCAAATGATAGATGCCACTCTCATGGCAGAGGAGGCTTGCAACACCAAGAGTCCAGAGAACCTTTCTTTGGCAAACCCTTCCAGTGCTCCTGAATGGAGGCCCAATTGTCCCCCTCTGGAGGCAATCAGGAGTTGTTTGTTGCTGCACCAGAGAACCTGGCTAGAAATAATAAAAGATACTTGGCTGCAGAGGATTGACTTCAGAGGATATATAATTCCATTTTCCCTCCCTCCTCCATTTTCCAGAAAAATCCCTGATGTTCCACCCATCAGAGAGATCAAACAACCATTCAGTACAAAAGCTGCTAAACAAAAGAGTTATCCAAGAAGGCCCCCCAGACCAGAAGGGATCCGGAACTTACTCAAGATTCTTTTTAGTGCCAAAAAAACAGGGGATTGGAGACCAGTTCTGGAGCTTAGCAGCCTAAACAGATTTGTTCAAAAGACAAAGTACTGAATGGTCATGGGTCAATTCATTCTTCTATTTTTGGAAAAGGAAGACTTGATGTACTCAATAAATCTCCAGGATGCATAGTATCATATAAAAGTAAACAGGTGATCCAGAAGATTCTTACGCTTCTGGCTAGGAACCAGTCATTAGCAGTTCAGAGCACTGCCCTTTGATCTCACCACAGCCCCCAGAGCATTTACCAAATGTATGACAGTGGTAGCTGCTCACTTGAGACTGCAAGGATTCCATGTGTTTTCATACTTAGACTGTCTCATTACCTGTCCGACCAGGCATCATCTTATCATGAGGCCTGGAATAGTTGCAGTAAAACAGACCAAGTATAACAAATATACCTGACAAAATTTCCTTTCTTTGCGCTTGTATCCAAGTGATGTAAACCTTATATCCAAACACCAGCGACTCTGTATTGCTTGAAGTAAAAAGTATTTATTAAGCGATACCAACTTCAATATTTTTGGTTAATTAAAACAACAAAAGTAAAACGCTTTTCATTTCCAAAGGTTTGAAAACTTTTTCAAATGGTTTGTACTCCGCCCCTTTCCTTCTATTTATAGTGATCATGACATCACTTCTCCTTAAAGGTATAAGACACCTTAAACACAATGTACTTCTACAATGTCAAAATTATTCTTTGTTGTGCAGCATGATTAAATAAAAGTAAATATAGTAAAACTTTTTCTATCCATTTTTAAATCGTTGTTCATAAAACACTTTTGAACAGATACAAACTTTGCTTTACAATCTCAAAGCTTAATACAGTGTATGTGTTCTATAATATTAATGTGCTCTACACTAGTTTTATTTATACCAGCACATACCTATTAGAACACTAATATAAAGCAATCCAAGTAAATTTACATTCTTATTTAAAAATCTTTGCATATCCCTGTCCTGTTATGTTCAGGGCATTGCAGCATACATAACTTTTCCATTAGAATTATTTTATATATATATATTTTTTATCACCCTAATTAGTTACTAAAACAGTTATGTGTAGACTTCATTTTAATGTTGTAAATGCTACAACCATGCAATAACAGAAGCGTGCAAGTCTATGTTTTTGTTGTTCTTTGTGTCAACTTAGTTATAAATTGGTTAAATACATCTCACCTACAGATGTCAAAGTTATGGAAGTCAGAAACTATTTAAGACAATGTCTATGAGAAAACTCTTGTAATGTAAATAAGTACAATAAATATTAACTATGTTATATATGATCTAATATAGTCTCATGAGCAACTATACACATCATATAGGTATACCCATTATTGAATGATGTTAGAACATTATTTGTACTATGAAGTCAGAAAGCGACTATACTTTTTGTTGTGCTTCCAATTGATGTATAAAGTTTTCTATCAACAAATAGGTGTATTTATGTGTGTATAGTTGCTCATGAGACTATATTAGATCGTATATAACATAATTAATATTTATTGTACTTATTTTCTCATAGACATTGTCTTAAATAGTTTCTGACTTCCACAGCTTTGACATCCGTAGATGAGATGTATTTAACCAATTTATAACTAAGTTGACACGAAGAACACCAAAAACATAGACTTTCATGCTTCTGTTATTGCATGGTTGTAGCATTTACAACATTAAAATGAAGTCTACACATAACTGTTTTAGTAACTAATTAAGGTGGTAAAAAATATATAAAATAATTCTAATGGAAAAATGATGTATTTTGCAATGCCCTCAACATAACAGGTCAGGAATATGCAAAGATTTTTAAAAAAGAAATGTAAATTTACTTGGATTGCTTTATATTAGTGTTCTAATAGGTATGTGCTGGTATAAATAAAACTAGTGTAGAGCACATTAATATTATAGAACACATACACTGTATTAAGCTTTGAGATTGTAAAGCAAATATTTTATCTGTTTAAAAAGTGTTTTTTGAATAACGATTTAAAGATGGATAGAAAAAGTTTTACTATATTTACTTTTATTTAATCATGCTGCATAACAAAGAATAATTTTGACATTGTAGAAGTACATTGTATTTAAGGTGTCTTATACCTTTAAGGAGAAGTGATGTCATGATCACTATAAATAGAAGGAAAGGGGCAGAGTACAAACCATTTGAAAAAGTTTTCAAACCTTTGGAAACGAAAAGCGTTTTACTTGTGTTGTTTTAATTAACCAAAAATATTGAAGTTGATATCGCTTAATAAATGCTTTTTACTTCAAGCAATACAGAGCCGCTGGTGTTTGGATATAAAGTTTACATCACTTGGATACAAGCGCAAAGAAAGGAAAGTTTGTCAGGTACATTTTCTATACTTGGTCTGTTTTACTGCAGCTATTCCAGGCCTTTTGGTTTCTACAGTTATTGAGTTTGTCAGTCGTTTGTGTAAATGGCAGCGGAAAATGGAGAGAGTACAGTCATACCTGACACACAGGACAGTGAACCAGGCAATTCAACTTCACTGATAAACTTACTATCCCAAAGAGTGGAAAATTTGATGGACAAAGTGGAGACATTGAGTGGGACTATGTACAACAGTACAAGAGAGAAGGAACTTGTACAAAATAATACATCAAATTTACAATCAACAAGTCGCCACCCTCAGAGAGTGAACACAAACTCCGCCTCAACAAACCACAAAGTTAGGAACAACCCAGGACCATCGCTTAATCAATATGAAAGTGCCAACTTTAGTGGTGATGTTAGAAGTACAGGAAATGAGACTAACCTCAGGGCTTATTGGGACTCTTAGTTTATCAGGATGGTTACAAGAACCGATGCAATTTGGTAACAGCGAATACACAGAAACACAAGAGAACCTAGCTGGAGGTAATATTTCCATTGTTACAAATTTGAAGTCACTCGACCACGTTCTAGTTAAGTATAAGAAACTACAATTAGAAGTTTCTTACTTCAAAGAATGTATTAAGGAAAAGGTAGTACCAAAAGGTCTGAGATCATGGCAATACCCAACAGGCCTACTAGAAAGGATAGCGTTTCATAACGACTTAATTACCATGTTTGATAGACATGGAACAGAACTTTTAGAATTAATGACCAAACACTACCAACTAAATCTTGAGACTTTAGCCTTGGACATAGAGAAAATAGACAAAGAAATAACAAATAGTTCCGACTTTGAACGCTACAAATTCGAGTACAATAGAACTTTTGAAAGTATTAACCAAGTCATGGTTAAACTTAAGACAACAAAAGAGAAGAAAATGCAACATGACATAACGGCGTACAGGAATAGAACAGCATACCCAAAACCACCACCCTCACAAGTTTGGAGACAGAAGGAAACAGCTACAAGAACCAACATAAATCCTGTACCGTACACAACCGAGGAACCTCACCTACAAAGGGGAGAAAGAACTAACAACACTTACATAGGTGAAGACAGAGAAATACGAAGAAGTGTGAGAATTATACAGAAAAACAATTTTACTTGCACAGAAAATCCTAGTAACAACAGCGTAAATAATAATGAAAATTTTCACCATCAGACCCAGAACCACAACCCTCGGGGGAGAAATCAACAGCATTACAACAACAAGAGGAGGAAGAAATAGATGTTATTTACCAGAACAACAACAGGTACTGTAACATGTTGCTAAACGCACAAGGAAATTTAATGGTTTATAACTACACAGAGACTTATATTGATCCTGTACTTGTTGGACTTTTTGCTAAAGGCAATACATTTGTCATAGCAGAAAGGGTACAACTGGCACAGACACATATAGATTTTAAATTATTTGTACGTAAGGTCAATTTAGCTGTTATCCTAGGTACAGACACATGCAAAGACACTGAATTTTATGTTACTAGCACTTATAAGCCTCCATTACAGAATAGTGTGGACTTATTTGATAAAATATGTGAAATCGATATAAGTAATAGTTTAGCAAACAATAATTTAAAGAAAAATCAAAGAAATATTTCTGAATTAGAAAAACATGCATTGAATTCCATACTTAAACTACCCCTTAGATTTATGAAACCCGACAAGGGAGGGGGGTTAGTTATTATGGAAAAAGAAGATTACAAACAGAGGATGAAAGAATTGTTGGATAGTGAAACATACATTAGAATCTCAAGGAATGAACTGAATATTGCCTATGCTAGAATTAAAATTTACATTAGTGACTTGTTTACAGAAGGAAAAATAGATCTAAACATGTACAACTACATGACTATGCTAGCACCAAAAATTCCATTGTTATTTGGAGTACCTAAAGTACATAAAAATATAGAAAATCCACCGATGAGACCACTAGTAGATGCACGCAATAGTATTACCTACAGTTGTGCTAAAGTAGTGGACTCAATATTAAAAAAATACATAAAGTGTGAAAGTCAAATTTGCAAAGACTCTTGGTCCTTTTTGAAAGATATTAATCAACTTACATATGTAGAAAAATGCAACTTTATGACAATTGATGTCAAGGACTTGTATACATGTATCCTACAACAAGAAGGGATAGAATGGGTTTCTAGAAAACTAACTAATCTAGGTATGACACATGTCGAATTGACTCTAGTGGAGGAGCTAATGGACATAGTGTTGTCCAATAATTTCATCACATTTGACAATAACTTTTACTTGCAAAAAGTAGGAGTCGCAATGGGCTCCCCCCTAGGGGAAAGCTTTGCGAACCTAGTTATGGCTCAATGGGAAGACACATACATCATGAGCCAAGCCCATATTAAAAACTTGTTGTACTACTATACGAGATTTTTAGATGACATTTTTGTTATAATAAAAGGTGATGAAAGTACATCTAGAGATCTTATTCAGTACTTTAACAATACTACACATTTTTTTAAATTTACTTCAAATTATAGTGAAGATAGAATTTCTTTCCTAGATATAGAACTAAGGAAAGATAACAAATACAACAGATATGTAAGTACTATTTATAGAAAGGAGACCTTTTCTAACAGTCTGTTACACTTTACCAGCTGCCACCCATTTTACCAAAAAAGATCTGTTGTAAAAGGACAGCTGGTAAGAGTGACAACCCTTGATGAAGAATTTATAACAGAATGTCAGAATTTAGGGAAGATGTTCCAGAATAGGGGATACCCATTGGAGTTGGTCCATGACCTGACCAATAAAATAACCATTAAGAGAAGGAGAGGAACATACAAACCAATCCTGGACAATAGTAACAGGGAGGTTGAGAGAAACTTCGAAGCCTTGACAGACAGCAATATACAAAAAGGACCAGCTTATAATAGTTACAACTTTATTACCCGATATAGTATAAATGCAGAAGATCTTAGGCAAGTCATATATAAGAACTGGGAAATATTGGAAAATGATCCAAATGTGAGGAAAAGACTTTTAGAACTTCCTAAATTGACTTTTTAAAAAGGTAGGAATATGAAAGCAATCCTGGAACACCAAGTTAACATAGTAGCAAAAAATCCAGGTATGTCAAAGTGTTTAATGTGTAACTTTTGCAGACACATAGACATGGGAAAGGCATTCACTATTCGTGATAAAAAATACAATACTAGAAGTAAGTACACTTGCCAATCTAAATTGATAGTTTACCTTGCTACATGCCAACAGTGTCAGGCTTTCTATATAGGAAAAACTATACGTACACTCAGAGAAAGAATGTACGAACACCTATATAGTATAAAAAATGGTAAACTTGACAATGCTTTGGCGAGACATACTATGGAATATGTAGGACACCATTTAAGTTTTGGGTCATTGACCAAATAAAAATGGATGAAAGTGGTGGACCTGCTAGCCTGTTGTTAGAAAGGTTGGAATTAATGTGGCAACTTTCCACTCATGCATGTACCTAACCAGGTATCAATGAAATGTCCTTCATAATCTGTATTCTTAGACTTAAGAATTTAGATAGAAGTGACTCATTTCATTATTTACACAGATTTTACATTCGTTAATAGTTTAAGTCTAGTGTAGTATTATTTTTAGCACACAACCTTGAGATTTGAGGGTATCATATAGGTATATCCATTATTGAATGATGTTATAACATTATTTGTACAATGAAGTCAGAAAGCGACTATACTTTTTGTTGTGCTTCCAGTTGATGTATAAAGTTTCATATCAACAAATAGGTGTATTTATGTGTATCGTTGCTCATGAGACTATATTAGATCGTATATAACATAGTTAATATTTATTGTACTTATTTACATTACAAGAGTTTTCTCATAGACATTGTCTCAAATAGTTTCTGGCTTCCACAACTTTGACATCCGTAGATGGGATGTATTTAACCAATTTATAACTAAGTTGACACGAAGAACAACAAAAACATAGACTTGCACGCTTCTGTTATTGCATGGTTGTAGCATTTACAACATTAAAATGAAGTCTACACATAACTGTTTTAGTAACTAATTAGGTGGTAAAAAAATATATAAAATAATTCTAATGGAAAAATTATGTATGTTGCAATGCCCTGAACATAACAGGACAGGAATATGCAAAGATTTTTAAATAAGAAATGTAAATTTACTTGGATTGCTTTATATTAGTGTTCTAATAGGTATGTGCTGGTATAAATAAAACTAGTGTAGAGCACATTAATATTATAGAACACATACACTGTATTAAGCTTTGAGATTGTAAAGCAAAGTTTTTATTTGTTTAAAAAGTGTTTTATGAACGACGATTTAAAGATGGATAGAAAACGTTTTACTATATTTACTTTTATTTGATCATGCTGCACAACAAAGAATAATTTTGACATTGTAGAAGTTCATTGTATTTAAGGTGTCTTATACCTTTAAGGAGAAGTGATGTCATGATCACTATAAATAGAAGGAAAGGGGCGGAGTACAAACCATTTGAAAAAGTTTTCCAACCTTTGGAAACGAAAAGTGTTTTACTTGTGTTGTTTTAATTAACCAAAAATATTGAAGTTGGTATCGCTTAATAAATACTTTTTACTTCAAGCAATACAGAGTCACTGGTGTTTGGATATAAGGTTTACATCACTTGGATACAAGCACAAAGAAAGGAAATTTTGTCAGGTACAATTGCTATACTTGGTCTGTTTTACTGCAGCTATTCCAGGCCTTTTGGTTTCTACAGTTATTGAGTTTGTCAATCATCTTATCATGGCAAGAAAAGAAGTCATTCATGCTTGCACATGGTTAGGAATAACCATAAATTTCGAGACGTCAAATCTAGAGCCAACTCAAATTCTAGAAATCGTATGAGTTCTACTGGACATAAGATCAACACTAGCCTCCCTTCCCCTTCCCAGAGTTCAAACTTTAAGGTCACGAGTCAACAAGGTAGTTTGCAGTTCCACAATCTCAGCTCACCTAGTTCTACAAGCTCTAGGATCAATGGTGGCAGCAATAACCCTTGTTTCACTATCCAGGTTTCACATGAGGATTCTTCAGTGGATGTTGGCATCTCAGTGGTCAATTCTTCAACTACCCTTGTCCACTCCAATAAGAATTACCAACTTGTGCAAGAAAAGTCTGATGTTGTGGATCAAATCGGATCAATTGCTACAGGGTTGTCTATTTGTCCCCTCACAACCTAAGGCCATAGTGACCACAGATGCTTCCCAGCTGGTGTGGGGGGGATTACCTGGGAAAGACAGTCCAAGGCATGGGGTCCTCCAAAGAGGCCAATTCGCATATCAATGCACTGGAGTTGAGAGCAGTGCTTTTAGTGTTGCAAGCCTTTCATGATGCTTTCCCATCAGGAACAATTGCAATAAAACCAGACAATATGTCAGTAGTTTGGTATATCAACAAAGAACGAGGAACCAGATTGTACCCCCTATGTCGAGAAGCATTAAGGGTGTGGCAATGGGCAATATCCTCCAACCGCTTTCTGTTAGCAATGCATATTCTGGGGAAGTCCAACATGCTAGCACACAAGTTGAGCAGTTGTATACTGTTACCTCATGAATGGTCCCTCAACCAGAAAGTTGCGGAACAAATATTCCACAAGTAGGGCCAGCCTTGCTGTGTTCTCTGCATCACTGCTAAACAACAACTGCAGTAGATATTTTGCCCTAATCTCCCCACAGGGGGAGTCAGTGAAGGATGTTCTTCTCCAAGACTGGCCCTCCCAGATTACTTTACACATATCCTCCAATTCCAAAGTTCCTTCAGAGAGCTTCCAGGTTGAAGATCAAGGTCATTCTCATTGCCCCCTTTTGACCTTGACAGATTTGGTTTCCCTTCCTGTGGAATCACTTAATTCACCAACCTTGGATTCTGGACCCAGCTCCCGACCTCCTGTCTCACCCGATAGGCATGACACCTCCAGACCTTCCAAATCTCAAGCTGACAGCTTGGTTTCTCCAGTTCCAATAATAGCCAGACAATTGATGCTCTCTTCCCATTTGTAACATCTCGTTGTCTTCCATTAAGCCATCCACTAGGAAACTTTACGCTAGCAAGTGGAAAAGATTTGTACACTGGGCTGTTCAAAAGCATGTAGATCCTTTCTCAGCCCCAGTTAGTCATGTGCTGGAGTTTTTGACACTGCTTTTAAACCAAGAGGCCAGTGCTAACAGTGACATTCCAGTTGGCAACAATTTCTAATTTCCACATTGGGTTTGGTGGCCGTTCACCAGCCACTCATAAACTATGTAAAGATTTTTGTGCGGCATAATTCTTGTTAAACCCCCTTTTAAAGGTCCCATGCCAGTGTGAAGCTCAGTCTGGTACTGCAGTCCTTGATTCTTCCACCCTTTGAGTCTACTCATTATTGTTACCTTGAATTTTGTCTTGGAAGACCTTGTTTTAGTTACCATCACTTCCACCAGACAATTTTCCAAAATTCAGGCATTGTCGGTGAAACCTCCATATCTCATTTTCCATAAGGGTAGAGTCTCCTTATGAACCAATGCATCCTTTTTGCCCAAGGTAGTATCACATGTCAACATTAATCAGTGTATCAGTCTACCAGTCTTCTTCCCCATTATTCCAACAAAGGAGAATACTCTTTACATTTGCTAGATGTGAATAGATAATTATATTTCTATCTACATATAACAAAATATATCAAAATGACTGATCAATTGTTTGTATTCTTTGCTGATTTGAAATTGGCCTCATCTGTATGTAAAATCACCTTAGCTAAATGGCTTACTGACTGTATTTACTTTATTTACAACAAGTCAGGTATGACTTTGCCATACAAAGTTCGGGGTCATTCAACCAGAGCTGTAGCTACCTCTTCAGTTTTCCACTCAAGAACTTCCATAGATGATATTTGTTCAGCAGCAACTTGGGCTTCCCCTCACACCTTAATCTCTTATTATAACCTGGATCTGGTGTCCAGAGATAGGGCATCTTTCAGCTCAGTGTTGCTCAGAAATATCCTTCCTTGAATCCACCCACGGTTCTAAGTAGCTGGGGACCCTGTCCCATCAGTCAAGGAAGGAATGAAAATTGACAACATCAGATAAAGAAGTTTTGTACTTACCATAACGTTCCATCTGTGTTGTCTGTTTTCATTCCTACTTGACTCCCCTCCACCAATTAGGTTTATTATAGAGCAAGCGGATATAATAATTTTGTTATATCTTTCAAACATTACCAGCTCCAGATGTGGCACTGCCTTTCTTTCTTTTTGTCTTTATCTGATTTTTATGCATATATGTATAAAGTTGTAAGAGTAAGTCTTTATTGCTTGCAAACAAGATCTGAAGTAATGGGGAGGATGCATTGTGGGTAAGGGAGAAGCTTGAGAGTTCTGCGTAGTCACAAACTTTTACAGAGACTGAGTTGGATCCAACACCTTGGATCTGAACTCATCAGTTGAGGAGGAATGAAAACAGACAACGAAGATGGAATGTTATGGTAAGTACATGACTTTTTTTAACACCCATTTCTCATTACTTACAGATTAGTTGCAGATTTTTTAATACGCCATTACAACTCAAATACTTCATTATGTGCTAAGCTATTCTGAGTTTCTTATGGTACATTTACATATTGCAATGTTATCTGCAAGTTTTGCTCTGATATCGATGAAATTCATCTCATCCACAAACTTTATGGAATCTAGCCCATAGTGTTGGAAAATGACAAAATGAGCCTAAAGGAACTGTTTGCAGCGAATGATGGAGAAGATATGATTGTTAGAACAGAAAAAGTATGAATATGTGTTTGCAATGGCAGAGACTCAGCTTTGACACTTATATTAAGCAAGAAGTAATACCCAGGGGCTTAAGAATACTCAAAATGCCTATGTACGGCAATAAATCTATCAGTTTACTATAACCCTCTGTTTTCTATTGCCTAGTCAGTGTTTTGACTGAGCTGTAGCACTCTATTACTCCCTCGAAATCTTAAGGATTTATTTCATTAACCTGCACTTTGTTTCTAAGCAGACTTATTCAGATAGCTAAAAAAAAAAAGCCCTTGCATTGACCTCTGTGGTACCTGACTAGTTATGATACCTTCATTCACTGGGTTCCATTTACTGTAACCTTCCACTTTATATTGCCTAGTCAGTATTTTTCAGAACTGTATCACTGTATGATTCCCTGCAAATCTTCTAGATTTATATAATTAACCTACCAGGTCAAATGTTTTGTTAAAGGCTGAGTAGTTCTCATCCTTGCTGTTATTTTGTATTTTATTTTAAAAGCTAAGTAATCCACAGTCATAGCCTCCTACGATCACCGTAACCCAGTTAAAGAACTCCACAAGATTTTTTTTTAACATAGCACATATGACCCAGCCAGAAAATAAGTTTGTTTTGATGCATTTATTTCAGCCAATTGGTACCTCAAACAAGAAGTCATTATAAAGTATTACACAATCAAAAAAGTCACTACTTTTATGCAGAAATAAGCTCATGGATCAGAGCGGAAAAATATTAAATGAGCAATAATGCCGTTAACTTCACAATGATTTTTTAAAGATATAAAGGCTGTGCTGTACACAGCAAGAGTTTTATGAAATGGTTCAGAGAATAAGGCCTAGGTTTTTAGAAAGGGGTTATCATGGTGACATATTGGACAGGCATGCATAAAGATCACTAAAAAGGTTCTAAAAAAACAAGTAAAAAGAAAAATAAGTAGCCTGAAGGAAGGTGCATATTTTATTATTAATTGCCCAATGGTTGCCACACCAGCACCTCTGATATTGAGTGCTTTCATTTTTCCATTAACAATGAACGTCATCTGAAATAATTCAAACTATAAACAAACTTCCTTTTAAAACTCCACTGTATAAGTCACATAATATAAAACCACCAATCATAATAGTTATACAATCTTTTTAAACTTTCTTAGTGACAAAACACTTTTTAAGGAGACAGCATCATTTAAACCTCATTGAAAGTTAGCCCCCAAATGCAATTGCCTAAAAATATCTCTTAGCTCCAAAGAAGTCTTGAAATCTCCTCCTTGTATACATCCAAATTAACCTGCTCAACTACTAAAAAAAAAATATTTGAAACCATTCCATATTTTAGTGTGCTTAGATAGAACATTCTTTGTGTCAACCTTTCTAATGGCATAATTATGCTCATGAATACGTTCAGCAAAACTTTTGCAGTCTTTCTAATATAAAACAATGTACAAGAAACGCAAGTTGCTAATGACCCTCAGCCCGAAATAGTCTCGCATTGTTCACCATTGTAAAAATGAGGCATCATTAATATATCCACACTGACTTCAATTCCCACAAGGGACAGTACCTTTTTTATATTATTACAAACAGATGTATGATATTTGTTCTGTTCCAAAACACTTTTTAAAGTAGTTCTCCTTTTGTAAACAAGCCTGGGTCTACCTTCTAAAATCTTACTTAAACTATCTGAGAAAAAAGAAAAGGAAATTATCTGAGATCACAAAAACCTGGCTTTATTTTATAAAATATAAATTATTAAGTGCTTTCATCTCACTATACGGGGACTTCATCAGAATAGTAAAACCACAACTGGATAAATGCTTGCTCTTAAATACACAGCGTAGCTTCTTGATTGGTTAGCTAATAATGACAAAGACTAATTAACAAACATTTAAAGGCATGCATTATTAAAAACACATATTTCATCCTCTCTGCTCAAAGCAGGTACCAGTATCTTTCACAAAAAATAAAACCCATCTACCTATAAATACATTAAACAATTTTTGCTCACATAAATAATCAACTACATTTTTTCTATTGGATTAAAATACACGTAAAATGTATATAGGAAACAAATAACATCATGCAGGAGAAAAATAATAAAAACATATCCATTAAAATACATTCATTAAACCAGGACAACATAAAATACTATATCCATGCTTGCTAAATAAATACCTAACCCCATTTCATAACTTATTAGCTCGCTCATACAAAATAGGGGTAATAGAAATTGCATCATTAACTCCTGGGGATAACATTTCTGCTAACCTAAATTGCCATTCAGTTTCTTTCTTTCTTTCTGAGTGTATTCTTCCATTCACCCCCTGGGATTTGGTTTACCACCCTCCAAGATACCAAACAAAAACTTAGTGAAACCTGGACATTGCTGTGAGTGTTAATACAGGGCATTATTATGTTTTTTTATTTTTTAATTTCATTAAGATAAAACTAATAAAAGCAAAAACTAATAAAAGCAAAAAACTGTCTCTTGAAGATACCTCCAAAAACACAAAGCCAATATCAATAGGATAAATTAGAGGCAAATCACCACGATGAAAAAGAAAGTTGTTTATTGTTGAATAAACTGGAAAGTAACAAACCACACTTCTTTAGATCTACTATACACAATTCAATCGGATCTTTTATACTAAAACCAATTCAATTAATTGAATCAATTAATTAATTACAAAATCAAGTAATCAAACAATTCAGCAGCTCATTATTGATAAATTGTAACATAAAACCACATAAAAAAAAAAACACATTACAAAAAACCACATTACAAAACACGCATCCATAATTTAGCTTAGAGATGGTATTCTGAAGCTAATAAACCTACATCACCTAAGCTATACAGTCATTCAATTTACTGCAACCATAAAAAGGGGGTAGAATTAACTAAGAAGTAAAAAATAATATATATGTATATAAACATATAGACATGTAGACCCATAGAAAATATATATATGTATATATAACAGTTCCATAACAAATTCAAGAAAATGCATAGAAGAGCACATAAAATACATGAGCAAACTTTGCCTACAGAATAAAAAATACATGAAAAACATAAGATATGTAAAATATATATAATAAAGGTATGGAAAACTTATGTATGAAACATATCTAAGAATATATATAAATGTGTTAAAGTGTCAATGTATATGTAAAATGTATATAAACATATATATATATATATATATATATATATATATATATATATATATATATATATACATATATAAATGTTATACATACATACGAGACCTCTTGTTATAAAAAAAGAATCAATAAATAGTTACAAATAATAAACAATATATGTATGTGTAAAATACTCTGGATATACTATTTAAATCTACGTTTCTTTAAAGAAGATCTGATGCTGACGTAAGAGTTAAGACCTGGTAGATATTGTGCCCTTAATTTCAATATCCATTTTAGCTCTAAATTTTCTAAATTATTAAAATTATCTCCTTTTCTTTCACTATAAGTACTCACTTGTAATATTTTAAAAGCAAAACTATGGCCCTGACATTCCATAATATGCTTAGCTAGCGCGTTTTTTAAGTCCAATTTTTTAATATCATGCAAATGTTCTTGTATTCTATCCCTTAGACGTTGTGTGGTCATGCCTATATAGAAAACTGGGCATGACTCACAGTTAGCTAAATACACCACATTCTTAGCTTCACATGTAGCTGAAAACCTAGGTTCAAATCTATAGTGTAATTCAGGAAGCTCAAAGGACTGTTGTTTGGATATCCAGGGGCACATATTACATCCACCACATGCATAGGTGCCAAAAATATTAATGTTAGTGTTGTTACTAGCTATACAAATTCTTTTCTTCTCTATACATAGTAACCTCTTCAGGTTTTTCATGTTTCTATAGGTAAAAGCTGGATGGTTCCCTATTATATTTTTAATTTCTGTGTCTGCTGTCAAGATATGCCAGTTTCTAGAAATAATATCAGTAATATATTTATTATCACTAGTAAAACTGGTCTGAAAAGACACCCTACTGTTGTCATATTTCTTATTACCATAATTATGATTATAAGTCCTCACATTTGGGAGACTAGTAGCAGGGGTATTTGATAAAAGAAAAGAATCTTTTACTCTGGCTACCATTGCTGCATTGTAGCCCCTATCCAAAAAGAGCCTTTCAAGTGTATCATATTCATTTTTCTGTTCTTCAGCTTCCTGGCATAGTTTATTAACCCTCATATATTGTCCCTTAACTATATTGTTGAACACATATTGTTCATATAACCTATTTCTAAGGGAGCATTCCATTTTTCCCACATAAAAAACTACCGCATGTCACACAAAGGGCCAGGTATATGACTTTAGTGGTTGCACAATTACCCTTCCTGAAAACCATCTTGCTCCGCAACCTATTTGTCAAAACTACACTGGTTTGTGTATTAATATAACTACATTGCTTACATTCCCTGCAGAGTTTAGTACCACTGTTAGGAGCCACTATCAAAGCTGTTTTTGATTCCAGCAATTTTTTTTAAATTCAACCGTCTTATTGATAAACTGTGGTTCTACACCTACTTTTTCATAGATGTTGATGTTAACTCTAAATATTTTCCAGTTCCTTCTATAAATTTCTTTATTTTTCCTTACACAGGCCCTTTCAAACTTAGTTTTTGTCTCAACAATACTCTCCCCGGGATTCATGAAGCTTGTGCCAGGCACAGGCGTAGCATAGGCGATATAATGCCAAATATGGCCACCCAGCTATTCAGGTACGATCCAATTCCATGTGCACTACCAGCTTACGCCAGATTTGTGCAGCTCTCGGCTCAGGTATGCTAATCACCATGCGCAGTACTGCAGCATGCAAATGAAGGTACATAGTGATTCATGAAGTGGTGTAGGCATAGCGTAAGCCTACAGAAATGTAAACCAAAAAAAGGTTTACATTTTGCCAAACAGAACATCAGAGCCATGAAAGCGGACCAGACTCATGTATTACAAAGTTAACATATGCCAATGGCTAAATATACAGCCAATGGCATAAGAAAAGATGCACAACACATAAAAAATAACATTTAATGTCATGGCCACAGTAACACAAAGTACAACCACAGGGCATGTGTCCGCAAATGGGAACACAAGGAAAATATATACAAATGTCATAAAATTGCAATGTAACACAAATCATGATTTCACCATAATAGTCAATGGTATGCATGCTACACCACAACCAAGCTGCAAGGGTTGCTAAGGGTCTGTGACAGTGTTCGGCGCGGTAACTATGAATTAGTAGTCAATGCCATGCAAATGAGACATGTAAAAGTGAATCGCAAACGTCCCGCCGGCCTAAGGATGTACCATACGGCGCAGCGCTACAACACCGAGGAGTGGTCTGGAGGAATACATGACATCAGCAGTGGGGTGTGCCACAGTAGCTGTAAGCACATTGGAGCAATGCAAATCTGGGCTGCCCATTGCTAAGCAAAGCCACAGGATAGGGGTGTGGATGTAGGTATAGCTTTGCTTAGCTGAGAGCACACATGGTGCCAGAAAGTGCATGTGTACGTGGATGAAAACGTGCCCAAAACCCGGTAAGTGGACGCACGTGCTGTGCACCACAGCTCAAAAAGGAAGTTTAGGGAAAGACAATAAGGAAATGCCGCAGTAGGATAATTGGAGTACAACTGAGCAGTTGACACTTATTAACTCACAGTGGGCCACTGATGGCAGCTAACAAGGCTGCTAGCAGCAACCTACAGAACAGGACAGGGGAGGTGTTGGATTGCAAAGAAAAGAGAACTGTTACCACAGAGCAAAGCAAACCTGCAGTAGATCGGCTATAGAACACATTTTGCAAGACAATCCTGGTTTGGGAAAGTACAAAACAAGAAAGCAGGCTGCTGGATGCATGCCAGACAATGGGAGGGGAATTGTTAAGAAAAGTTAAGGCAAGGGCAAGACAAGAGGTAATCCACAGCAGCTAAATGTAATTCAACACCAAAGGCACCACAATAGCAGTACCTGTGGTAAAACACATAAGATACCCTGCAGCTCCGATTGTACATACACACCCTATGACATCATCAGTGTTCAAAGCACAATAGTATAAAGTGTGAAGGCACCTCACACACACTTGTGCATTCCCAAACACTGCACCATCAGTGTAAACAGATGGGGAACTTTTACAATGTACTTGTTGGGAGCTGCCATAGCTGTGATTCATCACCATGTGTTGGAGACTGAAGGTGTTGTGGAGGATGATGCTGACAACCACCTCAGGCCCCAGAGGAGGAGAAGAGTGTTCAGACCAAGGGTAACCTACCAGGGGCTACATGATCTGGAGATAGTAGAGCATTACAGGGTGGACAGGGACATCATGCAGCAAATAGTTGAGCTGTGCCAGCCACGCCTGAGATCCAGAAACAACAGAGGAGAACCCATCCCAGTGGACACGAAGGTATGTGTAAGCTTGAGAATACTAGCCACAGGTACCTTTCAAAGGCCAACTGGAGATATCATGGGGATCTCACAGGCATCAGCATCCAGGGTACTCCACCAGTTCCTGGATGCCATGTTACCACATGCCAATGAGCATATATACTTCCCCCAAACTCAGGAGGAGTTGGCCAGCAATATGCGTCTCTTCCACCAGGTGGCACACTACCCAGAGGTACTGGGTGCAATAGACTGCACGCACATACATATCAAGTCACCACCCGGTGAGCATGGTAGGCGCTACATAAACCACAAGGGATACCACTCCATCAACTGCCAGGTCATGTGCAATGCCCAGGACATTATCACGGATGTGTGTGCTGGCAGCCCTGGAAGCTACCATGACTCCCACATCTGGCATGCCTCACAGCTGTATCAGGTATTTGTCAGGGGGGACATCCCATATGGCCACCTTGTGGGGGATGCTTGCTATGCACTGGAGCCATGGATGATGACTCCCATCAGAAATGCACACACACCCATGCAAGAACGCCATAATGAGGCACACGCACAGACCAGAATCATCATAGAGCATGTGTTTGGGATACTGAAATCACGGTTTCGTTGCTTGGACATATCTGGTGGAGCCTTGCAGTACTCTCCAGGCACGTCTGCCCACATCTTTATAGTATGTACCATGCTACATAATATGATCCTGCGGAAACAGCTGCAGCAGGGACATAATGGTGAAGGCCCTCACAGCCCACTGCAATTGCCAAGGCCATCACAGGCACAGAGGGATTCAGACCATGAACACCCTGTGCCAGCCCCAGTAGGCAGACGGAGGCATGCCCAATATGCCCACGCCTTGGCAAAGAGGGAACGTATAGCACATACACTGACAGTGTAGGCCCCTACAGACTGACACACTTCTCCACCTGCACACACAGTAAAATGGATGGCACACACACAACCACCTGTAAATTGTAATGTGTAGGTGGCCTACTGTGTGAATCCTGCATAGGCAGCCCTCAACTATTGCACACACAACAGCTATTGGAACAAGGAAAGTCAACACCTGAACAGTAAATGAATCTAACAGCATATGTTGATACTGTACATCGGTACATCGGTAGGTACATGCCCGATTGTCAGAGGCCATTCATCAGCCTAGGAAAAATGTGTCTGCTGTCGCCACCCCATCGATTAACTAACTGTCCCTCTGTTGAGCAGAGCCAATTGTGGGATCCATGTGTGTAACCACCGTTCCCCACCTACTCTGCATGGATTCCCTGGTGTGTTAATGAGGGGCTCTATATAATGTAATCAGGGATGTAGTGCCAAAGCATGGGGAGTACCCATGACAAGTATCCGTCACCCCAGCATACTCCAGTTATGGTTGTGTCAAGGTGTAGCACATTACAGTGTGTGGCTCACTGTGACATAGATTCCCAATGCTGGAGCACATCCATTAAACATCACTTGTAAATACCATTAATAGGTATCATCCATATGTAAACTAACTGAGTTACACATTTGATTGCAGTATGGAGGAACAGCCATAGTACAGTCCACATACAAAACACCATAACACTTGTACAAATCCCAGATGACCAAGTGGTAAAGCCACTGACTGTATCATGCATGTTCCCAGTTCCACGTCCTGCAAGGTCCGTTACGTAATCCCGATGGCACGAATAATGGATGTTGGATGCAGGTCATTAGAGCATGTTTAAGCACATGTTAGTTGGTTTATGTGATGGCAAGTGACGGTAAGTGTCGTTTAAACATGACTACACGAATATGCGCAAAACAGGTCTAAGCTTTGCTGAATTTCGCACAGATCACGATCAAAGATGTCCAGAACAGGTGAAACCAGCATTATTCACCCTTGTACTAATAGTGCCTGCTCTGAGAGGTAAAACAACCACTGCCAGGAGTAGAACACGCAACTATGTACACAATCACCTACCACTAAGATACCCGACATGTACCAACGGCAGGTGTGTATTGTGACAGGTTAAAACACAAAAGGGCAGAGTTCAGGAAATAGTATACACCGCCATGTCCCCAACGAAAGGTGTGTTCACTCTCTCTCTCTCTCTATATATATATATATATATATATATATATATATATATATATATATATATATATATATATAAAAAACAGGGTTAGAAAGGGTGATAGAGAGATGTATGTTGATATATACGGATATACATATATCTGCTAATATATAGATAGGTTAACGACATGTACACAACCATGGAGGTACAAATAAATAGGATACTGCCAACTACCGAATGCTTTACATACTGACATGCATAATCACCAGGCTTAAAGACCGAAAGACCACAGTACCGGAACACTAGAACCGCGAGTAATATTATCACCATGTTAAGGGACATTTAGTTATTGCTGCTGGTGCTGCAGTCCAGGTAGATACTGTATTTAAGTGCGTTTCTGATTGCTGTAGTGTGTGTAAGTGTGTTTTGAGAGTGCAGTGTGTGTTTCCGTGGGACTGTAATGTGTGTGTGTGTGTGTGTGTGTGTGTGTGTGTGTGTGTGTGTGTGTTTGCATCGTGTGTCTCTTCGTGCTAACTCAGAGGTAGATTATTACAGTAGGTGTGGTCATAGCTGGTCTTAGGCATATGGTTACCACCTGTCCCACTTTGAGAGGGACAGTCCCTCTTTGGGCAGTTGTGTCCTGACAAAAAATATTAAAAAGGGCAAATGTCCTGAGATTGTAGGACATAATTATGTCCCATATATTATGTAATAGTTGCATTAAATAGTTATTCCTGTATCTAAAATACGTAAATGTTACAAGAAACATAATAAGCAACTAAAGTGCTACAAGAATAAGGTTTTATTTAGGACAAAAGTAAGTTGTATCCTTTGTACTGACTGTGGGTATGTGTTGGCCTCTAAACCCTGATGTGTGTCCTGCAAATGTCCCACTATGGCCATTTGAAAAGGTGGCAACCCAAGCCAAAGAGGTTCAGTCACCAACACAACTGCAATGAGTGCAAATATCTGTGACAGAAATATACGAGACAGCTTTCATGTAGCAACATTTCATTACATATCGATGTATTTCCGGAGGGAATGAAGGATCATCATCACCTGCATGCTATATAGGAACCAATTAACAATAGCTCAATGAATAAGCCTGCAATAACCATAGTATTAGTCTACTAAATGATAGGTCTTCAATTAGGGAAGGAGACCCCACACACATATGGAATATGTATAAATGCAGTCCCCACAAACCTTTATCTGCTATGTACACCCACCTACATCTCCCCCACACCCGAAACAATTGCAATACAGACTGTAATAACATCACAAACATCCACTCACTCAATGACATCTGCAGAAGTGTTAACATACCTTGTGAGAGACACACTTGTAATGGCACCATGTGAAATCGTTGCTGTTGTACAATGGAACAGACGCCGATGTTACAGGTTTTGTTTGCAATAGTCTCGTATCAGATGGTTGAGATAACAGCTACACTCACATGTAGAACTACATACTCTAGCCATCACACACAATCCACGGGGGACATGAATTCAAAATATCTGTGTCTCTCCATATAGCAGTTGCAATTCATCACAATAAAACACATCCAGGCCATCTTCCTCGAAGGTAGGGCAAATGGACAATGCCCAAGTGGAGTATTCAATTATACCCCACTGTTGCCATGTAATTGGCTAATGGAGTAGCTGCACAGCTGATGTGCATGTAATAATTTACTCCGGAATACCAATTGGTGGCAGGATACCACATGTTACAGGTATCTATGTATAAAATGATGGCTTGCCATACATTCAAACCATATGCTCATACCATAGAACTGTTTAAACAGGAAAGGAGTAACATAGATATTTTTGTAAACTCGGACCACTAAGAAGGTATGTAGAATGCTCAGTATGTTAGTGTAGGTAGTGCCTGTTCTGTATTAATGAAAGTGTACGCAATGCCTACAGTGGGAAAAGGTATTATGTAGTGATGTCTTGTTGAGCATAGTAACACTTGTAGAAATTGTGTGTACTGCTGTGGACCACAAGGTAAACACCTCATACACCACAAGGGATGCTACATAAGGGCTTTAAACATAACAATTCCACTCCAGCCACTGTCAGTGGTAGGGTTTGTCCAACAAGTACGTGCCATAACAGGGGATAGTATATGTTGATATACTGTAACAGTAGGCATATGTATGGGCGTATAACAAGAATAACATGCCTAAGGTGGTCCTGCTGTGCAATTATGCTTTGCATTATGGGATATTGTTTCAAAAATGTGAAATGTACAGTATTGTAGGTAGATATGTCAAATATTTTACATAGCATTACTGTTATATTATGCAAACATAAGGTATGTCTATTGGCATGTACAATACACAATAACAGGATACATATGGCTTGTAGTCACCAGACAGTGTAACAGCATGATAGCTAATTGAAATGGAAGAGCTACTCAATTATCCATGCACAAAGGACATGTAATAGCTTCATAGGTTCATAGTTAGGTACTATGCTGTCTGGCCAAGTCCATTTGTAAGCCCAACTACAGTGTTTTCACTAGCGGCACCTCCCTAGGGTAGTGTCTTGTGCCTGTGAACAGCAGAGCCATTTGTTTCCTGCACCTGTGTACAGTACAGCCACTGCAGTGATCCCTGGCATACATGTCTGTCTCCTATCCACTCATCGAGGTATCTCATGAAGAGTGCTAGTGAGGGTCCCTGCCTGATGTACATAGGAATCATGTTTCAAAGCATGGTGAGTGTCCGTTTCAGGAATGTATCCCTCCAGCACGTGCTACTCATCGTTGCATTTGGGTACATATCCCAGAGCATGTTGCTCTCAGTGGCTTTTGCTTATGTTGCTTATGTGGAGCATATCCATCAATATTGTTGTGGACATGGGCCTTGAATGTTCAGCAGAGGTCACCTCTTGAGTATGCAGTATGCAAATGAGTACAGTTGGGGTTTCTGTAGTTGTGCTGCATACATTATCCTTCGGAGGTCAGTAATCCTGTTGGTGTGTTAATGTTGTGGTATTTAAAGCTGTTGCTGTTCTGTAAGGTACACCCCAAATGGGGTGTTGTACCCTTGAACGTGTTTCATAAGTCAGGAGTATAGAGGTACAATGGCTGCCTTTATTCCAACTACAAACCCATTACAGATTAGGGTGGCCACGTAGAAGGATATCCACGCCACCTTGGCAATATGGCTATCAAAGGAGTGGGTGCTGTCTACATGTGTACTAAGATCCCTTATAATGTCTTATGTATGTAGGGGACTACCACCTATGTGATAGTCAGTGGGTGATTGGTATAATCCAAAGGGGATGTCTATGCACCTTGTGGCATGCAGCTTGAGGCCATGTTATCGACACCAGGTATCCGTCACAGTGACACCCTTATGGAGGGTGTCTGTATTAGCTGGTGAATCAATCATGGCTCCTAGTTTGCAGTCATTTGGGAACCTATTCAGGGAAAGTCCTTCTCTGCTAGCCTGTACCTCAGGGAAGCATATACCAAACATGAGGGGCCCTATGACCGAGGACTGGGGTATGCCAATTGTAACTGATGTACAGTAGGAACTACGGTATGCTACCCTCACTGTGTGGGTCCTGTCTGTGAGCCACTTTGCATAACATCTCGAGACGTAGAGGTTGATGTGCAGGTGGATGTGTATATTGACAATACCAGAATGGGGAACGGTGTTAAAAGCCAATGAGAGGACAAGGTAGGCTGTGAAGACCTTCTTACCATCATCTACTACCTTGGTAACTGTCTCAAAGGACTCCACCAGGTGTAGGAGCCATGGTCTGGCCCTAACAAATCCAACCTGGGTGGTATAAAAGGTTTGGAGGCCACCATTGTCTCTGTGAATGACTTCCATGATGATGTGCTCCATAGCCTTGCAGAACAGTCTAGTCAGGTGTATAGGGCAATAGTTCCTCTGGTCCATTGTGGTGCCACCTTTGTGGAGTGTGATAACTGTTGCTGTGTGCCATTCAGGGGCCACAATGCCTGATACAAGGCTATTACTGAATTTGGTGCCCAAGTGGAGAGCCATGTCATTCTGAGGTTTGTATAAATCGCAGCCTGGGATGTTGGACGGTCACATGGAGTCTGTGTTCCAGGCTTTAGAGAGTGCAGGTTTGAACTGCGTAGTTGTGACCGCAGGGACTCTGCATTGTTCCTGTATAGATTTGGGCCCTTTAGGGTGTGAGAGGGATGTAAAGTTAGCATTGAACCTATCTGCCAGGATGTTGCCAATATCAGTTGGTTCTGTAATGTTCCTGCCTAACCATTGTATGTCAGAGCAGATGTGGGTATTGCCATCGAGAGTAGTGACATACCTCCATAACGCTTTGTGGTAATCCTTGGAATGTGTCGCAGTAATGTTTACGTAGCTAGCTTTGGAGGATGTGATAAGGGATCTCAGATTCCTACTGAGGCTGACCAGGGAGCTACCCCACCCATGGGACTGTACTCTACTTTGCAACAGTCTTCTCCTTCTGTTGTACATTATGTCCATGGCAGTGGACCCCCAGAGTGGCGTCCATTATCTGGTGGGTACCGTCATGGCTCTGTTTGGGATAGCATGATCCATGCAGTCGTGTAAGTGCTAATGAAGTGCAGTTGTGTATGTTTCAGCGTTTGTAACTATATTGTCCATCTGCACGGGTGTCATGACGTTTACTACTGCTGTCATAAGAAACCTGAAGTTGGTTTTGTAGAAATATTGTACTGTGTTTTCCGTGAAGGGTGTGGTGCTGGGATGTGGATAACAAGGGTGATTAGCATACATTCAGAACTGACCAACGAGGGGATAACCCCAGGTGTGGAACACCAGTCACACATGTTAGTAATGTCCAGGTCTAGGATATTGTTGGCCTTGGTGGTGGTGTGTATAGGTTGATCCAGCCGATTGGAGGTTATGAATCCCAGAAAGTGTTGGCCTAATGTGTCGATAAATGAGTAGGTATCCCAGTTAAGTGTGGGGTAGTGTCAGTCTCACATCAGTAGTTCCTGTTTGAACCCTACTTTCCAGTACACCAAGAAATGAGGGCCGTTAACCATGGGGTATGGTGTGGAATCTGTAGCAAGCTACAATTTGTATAGCAGTTCTGGCCACAGTTAGTTGCACTTGGATTACCTCTGATGCATTGTGCTAAGCAACCAGCCTGGAGGTGTGTACATCCTTGTGAAATATGGACACACCTCCACTGTGGGTGTTCTGGTCCTGGTTACATGACTGAAAGGTGTTGTCTGCGTAATAGCCTGTCAGTGCAGGGGTGCTCTCCGGAGCCTAGAAGCAGGTCCCAGTCACTACAGAGATATCAAAGTGGTCCATTATAAGGAGTGCCTCGGCTGAGTGCGTTTGAGATGAAGATGTCAAACAATGAATAACATTACCCTCAGGTTTTGCTTGCCTGTTCCTGTTCTGGTGGTGAATATGTTATTTGAAATGTGTCTAAAACAGGCAGTATAGGAGCAGCAAGAGCCTTAGATGTTATCCATTATCCCAGGGCCGACAGGTGCAGGTCATCTGTGCCAAAGCATCGTGTTTTGTTGACCATGTCATTCAAAGCATACAGATATTGAATACCCTTGGAAAGACACCAGAAGCATAGGCAACTGTTGAAGTGAAACATTAAGTTGTTGTACAGTGGTATCAGTCTGGACGAATGCAGAATGCTTCTCAGGGCTTGGGCGATACCTGCCTGGGCTACAAGATCGGAGAGCTATTGCATGTCCCTGTACATGTGGTCCAGGAAGTTACATCTCAAGGCATTCACACTAACATGGAGAATGACAGTCATATTGTACCTGTTGAGGAGTGACCTGAGTGCATAGGTTATGTTGCGGATCCTGTTACCCGACAGCCAGATGAAAGTGACTATCACCTTGTGTAGCCTGCTGAGTGGGACATCAGTGTGACCACCTACAGAGTCACCTATGACTAGTGTGTTGGGTATGTTATAACACCCTATTGGCTGTAGTTGATCGGCACACTTGAGTCTGTGGGCTATAAGTAATTAGTGTTGTGTTTGGTGATGGTGGTTGCCTCTGTTGCCTACACAGAGTAGTATGGAGAGGCTCCACAAATGTTGTAGTCTTACTATGTGTGGCCTGTGGTGGTGAAGATCTAGTGAGACTATGTGATGAGTGGGGTGTGGTGCAAACATTTAACATCCCCACATGATTGTCAGATTCAGTCTGGGTTGGAAAGAGCATTACCTCCAGCATGGCTACATATGTGCTTCTCCCACAGGCTGTAGTGTCGTATGTTAGGAGGTGAGCATTGACTGTGTACATGAGACAATTGCTATATTGCCTCATGTTGCCCATATTCATCATATAGACAGGCAATAACACTGGTGATTAACACTTGGACATGCCTGTATATTCAATCATTTCTCACAAGATATGTGAGGTAAGTGTGTACAACAGCTGTTGTACTGTAAGCAAGCTGAAAATGTAAGGACAAACAGTGTTTACCTATAGGAAATGAGTAGGATTGAGTGCTATAGTACTTAGTAGCTCATGACGTGCTTACATGTTTTGAACAAGTGCTGAGCATAAATAAGCAATACAGATAGGGTGCTGGATAACATAAACTCACTGCCCCCCCAACAGGTACACAATCACATATCCATGAACACTACAGAGCCCCTGTAACCATAACTATGATGGTACAAGGTGCACTCAGGCTGCATGTGACCTGTCCACATCCCTGGTCATATAATACACATATGGCAAAACAGTTTGCTCTACACATACACATCCATGTAAAACATAGGTTCATGTCAGTCTGTGAAAACACTGAATGGAGCACACCAACAGTTATCACAACCCACAAAGTGGAGACACCACTCATAATGGGAGGCACTGCACTATTACCCTGCTGAGTATGGTCTGAAAGTCCATGAACCTTAATCAACGTAGATGTTAGCAGTACAGATGTAGATGACAGTATGGATGAATTCACACTGCATAGCATACCTGTGACAGGTCATAGGACATCATCACCCATACTGTGTTCCACCTACACTCAGTATACTAGATGTACCTCCGTATGTCACAGGAGTGTTCTACCAGTGGCCTGTTGACAGAAGCAACACTACAAAATTTGTCTGAGTGACATGTGCATATCACACCAGTGGCAGCTACAGTAAAACAGGGTTAATGTTTTGTACTCCCCCCTCATTGTAGCCCATACCACACAGACAAATGGGAGGCATCTGCGTATGTAAGTATGTGAATGACCATCACCTAGGAGCAATAGCTGACTCAGTGTTGTGGACAACATACAGAATGGGCTTTATGGGTGAGGTGCGTGACATATGTGCACAATCTGACAGCTGCTTATTGCATTGTCACCGCTAGGTTAATAACCCTGTACCCATTAACTACCACCTAGGCAGCGGTCAACATTATGGACACTGTGTGTAAGGGATGGTGCTGTGCAGTTTACCTCCCTGAGCTAGTGATGTCACCAGGCCTATTCAGTAGTCATAAGAGGCAACTCAAGTCATGACAGGGTGCCATCCATGAGCATGGAGATCATTGGACAGCCATACTCAGCACTCAAGTGACCAATATCGGATCACATATCACCTTTAAGGAGTATTGGCCATGCTTGGATGGGCGACACCAGCCTTCACAATCCTCATCTCCACTATGCAGCATGCTGCCTACCCTGCATAAAGACATGTGCAGCACTGTGATGTTGGACATGCTACACGTACATATCCTTATCTGAAAGACATATGTCATGGACAGCCACCTTCCTAGTACAAGGATCGCCACATGCTGGACAGATCCCTGTGCCATACATGTTACATACTCCTGCCATACAATGCAACCCTGTCCAGCAAAGCTGCACATGTCATATCTGTCATACATGGGGCGATAAAACAGGCAAGAACAAACTACTGTAAAAACAAAAAACGGAGGAGAAACCACGCTGCAGCAAAAACTAAATGATTAAGCGCTTTTCGTTTATTTCAATGAACAAACTTCTTCAGATCAAATAAAACAGGAAATCACAGTTTAAATACACTCTAAGCTAATACTCTCACAATCAATTAACTACTTAAAGTGAAAGCGCACTTGTCAAGCGCATCCTAATAAACGAGCACAACTAAACTTGTAAAAAACTTTTAAAACAAAAGCTAGAAATCAACTTAATGAAAAAATTAATACAAATAACGATATTCATACAAAGCATCTAACCAACTACTATATAAGCAAAACAAGGAAGTGAAAACAAATGGATGAAACCTACACTAGTGCATGTACGTGAAAGTAAAATACTAAATACAGTGTTTACAATCTAAGCTACGAATACTATAAACACATCTAATGTAAAGACATAATTAAATGACAAATAGTACACCCAAATAGGAATCTAAAACCTGGACAGGTAATGCCCATGAAGAAAACTAAACTGACATGCTCTAATCGATTAAAATAACTAAATAAAACTTGTGTGCAAGATAACCTCACACAGCCTACCTATTGAGGCTCCTAAGCTTAAGTACACTACTTAAAGAACAATTCTCATTCAGGCCTGGAGCATTATATGCATTAAGTCTAATTTGCCAAAACAACTCTCGCTCTTCTAATTTAAGGGGTAGAGGGACTCTAAAGTCTTGTACTAATTGGTCAATGATCAAAAATTTAAACGTATGGTCAGAGTGGACTGAAATATGTTTGGCTAGTGCATTATCCAATTTCTGCTTCCTAATTGCATAAGTATGTTCATAAATGCGATCACGTAAGCGTCGTTCTGTTTTGCCCACGTAGAAAGCTGCACAAAGTTGGGACTTAGCTAAATAAATCACCATTCTTGAATTGCAATTAGCCCTTATATTCAGCTTGTATTTGTAATCATGAACTTTGAATCTGTTAGATTCAGTGATGTATTGACAAAAATTACATGCCTGGCATTTAAATATGCCAGCTGTCATTGTTTTTTTGATGTTGTGTCGTTCAAGAAGAGCTTTAAGGTTTTTAGCCTTTCTATAAACCACTAGTGGATGGTTACCAAGTTTATGGTAAACAGTGATGTCATTTTTAAATAAGTCCCAGTTTTTACATAATACCTGGAAACATTCACTACTGTTGGGACTATATGTTGTTATAAATGTGACACCTAGGCTTTCATGTGGGTGCTTGTTTATAGTATCATTAGCTGGTTCTATATTTGAAGCTTCAGTGCCAATAAGGGAAGCTAACTCTCTATTCAGAATCGGTTTATAAAAATGACACTGACGCTTAGAAGACACTTCATCTATGATAGTGTTGAGCATTTCGTCTGGGTACCCTCGATGTAAAATCATGTTTCTTAAGTGCCTACATTCATTAATAAAATCACTGTCTAATGTGATAATATGAGCTGCCCTCACTAGCTGACCTTTGACGATCGCACGCTTTTGATGAAAAGGGTGGCAGCTTGAATAATGCAAAAATGAGTTGGAATAAGTAACTTTCCTATATATGTTAGCCGTGTATTTATGGGAACAAATGTCTTTGGAAAGTAAAATGTCTAAGTAAGGAATGGACTCAGTATGAAAACTGGCAGTGAATTTCAAAAACTGTGTAGTTGAATTAAAATAATTGACCAACTCTTCACTCATAGGTTGGTCACCATCAAATAGGATGAAAATATCATCCAAATAACGATTGTAAAAAATCATCTGATCTTTGAATGGGCAATTGTTGGACACATAGTCATGTTCCCATTTTT